>NC_053134.1:2619119-2704119 GCF_010015445.1 Perca fluviatilis
GAGGTCGGTGACTCGAGTCTGTTCGGTGTGTCCCGTGCGTCAGTCGGGGGGGGGCTGTCGGCGTTCATTTTGGCCGACCTGACATGTTCAGTCGGCGGCAGGGCGGTCGGGACTCACCCGGAAATGGCGAGCGGGATGAGCGTGGCTAGAGTCTCTCAAAATCTGTTGAAAATCTTTTAAACTGAACTTTGTTTATCTGAAATGAAGACCGATTCAGCAACTGCATACACACACACACAAACACACACACACACACACACACACACACACACACACACACACACACACACACACACACACACACACACACACACACACACACACACACACACACACACACACACACACAGAGACACACACAGAGACACACACACAGAAACACACACACACACACACACACACACACACACACACAGAGACACACACACACACACACACACACACAGAAACACACACACACACACACACAGACACACACACACAGACACACACACACACACACACACACACACACACACACACACACACACACACACACACACACAGACACACACACACAGAGACACACACACGGCCTGTTTCTCTCTCCAGATGTTTCCAGTAACATGTCTCGGTGAACTATTTTAGTCCGATATGAGATCAGATTCTGAACGAGACGCCATGACAGTCTGGCTTTGAATTTCCGGAGACAACAAACCCATGTGACGCGTTCGTCCAATCAGCTGCCGGTTTTCATTTCTTGGGCAACAACACAGATTAGCGCCGCCTGTTGCTATGGAGACGTATTACCTCTCGTCTCTCCGGTGAGTTCTGAGGAACTTTTTGGACCGACTCGGGGAGACCGATCAGTCCCACTGGCTCTACTGCCGTCTGATTGGCCGTCTGGTCGGTGTGTCTCGGCTATAAAACCAGCCTCTGGAGACTGGACCAGCTGAGTCGCAGCGACACCATCAGCTGGTTTGAGTCGAGCGGAGGCGGGCCACTTCAGACCGCTGAAACTTTTCTTTGCGACGTTCAAAAACGGTTTCGTCTCGTCGCGAATCTATGGTCTGAACTGGGCTTAAAATGTCTCAGACTGGACTGATGACTCATAGTTTGAGATTGACAAACTGACAGTTAGGGTTAGCCGGTAAGCAATCATCAATCTGTCGGGCCGGACGTTGCAGTGATTACATGATAATCGATGATTATAAGCCATTCAGAAAAAGCCTCGCAGGCGAGGTCACTGTAGGGTGAATGGATTTGTTTATGTTATGAATGAAAAAAAGGAAAATGTGAGAAGGCATTGGAAAGGGGGATTAGAAATGTTACTGGAGGGGAGATTTATCTGCACGTTTTTATTGTAAAATGAAAACCTAGAGATTCCGGACATAGTTTTATATGAATAATGCATTTTGGGATTTTACGTTTAAGCTTAAACGAGGATGTTTTGGTATGTTGGCGGCCTCTACGATGCCGTTAGATCTGCTAATGGAAAACACCTTTGGTGACATGATTGATTTTGGTGTCGTGAGAAGTTAGAAAGGTTTTTTTGTGCTGAATTACCTTTTGAAGCAAGCAAAATTCAATATTGAATGCATCTTTTCAGAACTTCAAGAAATAAGTGAACAAGAGTAGTGCTTCGGAAGACAGAGAAGACATACAGGGCCCTATTTTAACGATGTCATTTAAGCGCACGGCGTGAAACGCCTGGCGCAGGTGTGTTTAGGGCGTCCCGTTCTCCTTTACCTAAACCCAACTGTCCCGTTCTTCTTTACCTAAACCCAACTGTCCCGTTCTTCTTTACCTAAACCCAACTGTCCCGTTCTTCTTTACCTAAACCCAACTGTCCCGTTCTCCTTTACCTAAACCCAACTGTCCCGTTCTTCTTTACCTAAACCCAACTGTCCCGTTCTTCTTTACCTAAACCCAACTGTCCCGTTCTTCTTTACCTAAACCCAACTGTCCCGTTCTTCTTTACCTAAACCCAACTGTCCCGTTCTTCTTTATCTAAACCCAACTGTCCCGTTCTTCTTTACCTAAACCCAACTGTCCCGTTCTTCTTTATCTAAACCCAACTGTCCCGTTCTTCTTTATCTAAACCCAACTGTCCCGTTCTTCTTTATCTAAACCCAACTGTCCCGTTCTTCTTTATCTAAACCCAACTGTCCCGTTCTTCTTTACCTAAACCCAACTGTCCCGTTCTTCTTTACCTAAACCCAACTGTCCCGTTCTTCTTTACCTAAACCCAACTGTCCCGTTCTTCTTTACCTAAACCCAACTGTCCCGTTCTTCTTTATCTAAACCCAACTGTCCCGTTCTTCTTTTACTAAACCCAACTGTCCCGTTCTTCTTAAACTAAACCCAACTGTCCCGTTCTTCTTAAACTAAACCCAACTGTCCCGTTCTTCTTAAACTAAACCCAACTGTCCCGTTCTCCTTTACCTAAACCCAACTGTCCCGTTCTCCTTTACCTAAACCCAACTGTCCCGTTCTCCTTTACCTAAACCCAACTGTCCCGTTCTCCTTTACCTAAACCCAACTGTCCCGTTCTTCTTTATCTAAACCCAACTGTCCCGTTCTTTTTTATCTAAACCCAACTGTCCCGTTCTTCTTTACCTAAACCCAACTGTCCCGTTCTTCTTTACCTAAACCCAACTGTCCCGTTCTTCGTTACCTAAACCCAACTGTCCCGTTCTTGTCCCGTTCTTGTCGTAAGCCCACCCACCATCTTTTCCTAAACCTAACTGCATCAAAAAGTGACCCCAATAGTCCCGACCCAGCGCGTTTAGATAAATCGCGTTTGGATCTGACACTAAAGGAGACTGGTAGCGTCAATAACAACGCCAAGGGCACCTGACCAAGCGTCCGTATTTGATGCGATGGGAGTGAGAATGTGTTGCTATATTTAGCCTCTGGTGTGAATTTTAGGTGAACAAAATGAGCGTTAACTTCTTCCAGAGCTTCACTTGAGCGTTCAGCAGCTGTGTTAACACCTCGCGGCCTCCTCGGAGGGCATTTGGCGAGGGGAAAGTGAAGGAAACGAAAGTTCCCCTGCCTGCTGGATTTGGCCATGCGGGCGGCTGCATATGCTGCGGTGGATTACACTGATCCGACTTAATGCCTAAGACCGCGCAATCATTCATAACTACAGGAGCTGTTGAGGGCAGTGCCGTGGATGCTCCGAGCACCATCTGCCGCTGCGGGCGGGATTAACTTCGAGGAAGATGTTGAAAGGTGGGGGGGGGAGGGTTTCGTATCGACCCTGAAGCTGTCGACCGTCCTGCACAGAACACCCACTCTCATTTTACCAAGCGATCACACTTATTCTTAACCCTTGAGTTGTCCTAGGGTCAAAATTGACCCATTTTCAAAGTTTGTTTTATATCAGAAATGTGGGTTTCTTTTACTAAATTGCCAAAAAAATAACGGTAACACTTTACTTGAAGTCATCTACATAAGAGCGACATGACAGTGTCATGAACACATGACAGTGTCATGTGTTCATGACACTGTCATGTGTCATGAACACATGACACTGTCATGACACATGAACCCTAACCATAACTTGTCATGACAAAAACTACTGCTAAAAATCTACATTTTACTCTTAAGCGTACCTGCACTTTTCCTTGCGTACTGCTACTTCTTGCATGTAGCCGGTACTCTACCACTGACAGAGAAAGCATCAGTGTCAGAGAGATTGACCCTAACATTATATAAGCTACATTTACCCAGAAGGCACTGTGTGACTTACCTCAGATCTTGACGAACCAAGTTGCCTAAAGGCAAGCAGTCTGCCCACCCTATCAGAAGTTCGATTAGCCACGGATGCTAGTTCGGAAAAGCTGTCTGATGCCTGCAGCCTGACCGTAACAGATTTTTCACTGCTGAAAACCTAGAAACTAAAACGAAGTGTGTGGAGTTTGTAAGTCGTTATTATTAGCCTGGCTTCAGAAAGGTACTGAAACAACGCGTGTGCCAGCGTTAATGAGGATTCTGCAGCTACCAACCTTAACGTTACCTTAGTCAGTGACCCCGACGTCAACAATAACCGGAGTAACGAAACACATGGATGGCTAACACTGTTGGTCAAGGGACCACATTATGCATTTTTTGCTCCACGAACAGCTGGCTCGTTTTTAACGATAATAAACTGGGCTGCAAAACATGTAGCAGCATCAGCGACAGAGAGGGGACTGAAGCTGTCACAGACACACACACACACAAACACACACACACACACACACACACACACACACACATACACACACACACACACACACACATACACATACACATACACATACAACATACATACACACACACAAACACACACACACACACACAGACACACACATACAACACACACACACACACACAACACACAACACACACAACACAACACACACACACACACAGACACACACAACAACACACACACAAACACACACACAATACACACACACACACACACACAATACACACACACACAACACATACACACATACACATACACACACACAATACACAATACACATACATACATACAATAACAATAACACAATAACACACACAACAACACATAACACAATACTACACATACAACACAATACAAACACAACAATAACAATATCAATAACACACAACAACACACACACACAACATCAACAATAACATCATCATCAATAACACATCAACATCATCATCAATAACAACATAACAAACACAACAACAATATACAAACAACAAACACACAAAACAATACACACAACACAATACCCAGCCACCGTCCAAACCGCAGATTTAAGAGTTTGGAGTGAGAATATAACCCTTAAAAAATGCAGTGATACGTAACAAACATATATTTGTGACAGAACTTTCACTTCAGATATTTGTATTCACAAATACTGGGTTGAGTAATGTGACAGCAAAGTAAACTAACGCTGCAGAACATGCAGAGAGACTTCTCTCATCATTCACTGACCTGCTCCTCTCTGAGCGCAGTGTGTAGTGTGTGCGTAGCATAGTGTGTGTAGTGTGTTGTGTGTACTGTGTAGAGCGTAGTGTAGTGTGTGCGTAGCGTAGTGTGTGCGTAGCATAGTGTGTGTAGTGTGTTGTGTGTAGTGTGTAGAGCGTAGTGTGTGCGTAGCGTAGTGTGTGTAGTATGTAGTGTGTAGTGTGTGCGTAGTGTAGTGTGTAGTGTGTAGAGCGTAGTGTGTGCATAGCATAGTGTGTAGTGTATGCGTAGTATGTGTAGTATGTAGTGTCTAGTGTGTGCGTAGCGTAGTGTGTAGTGTATGCGTAGTGTTTATAATATGTAGTATGTAGTGTGTGTGTAGTGTGTAGAGCGTAGTGTGTGCATAGCATAGTGTGTAGTGTATGCGTAGTGTGTGTAGTATGTAGTGTCTAGTGTGTGCATAGCATAGTGTGTAGTGTATGCGTAGTGTGTGTAGTGTGTAGTGTGTGCGTAGCGTAGTGTGTAGTGTGTAGAGCGTAGTATGTGCGTAGTGTGTAGTATGTAGTAATTTGATTTTTTTTTTTTTATAAAAGAACGTTGAAAAAAGTGTCAAACATGTCAGAAAAGGTTTAAAAAATGTCAAACAACAACAAAAATGTCCCATTAAAAAGCGCAGAAAAGTACAGACAAAAATATTGGAAAAGTTGACATAAAAAATTGAAAAAATCTTCAAAAACGTCAGTTAAAATGTGACTAAATAATGTCGAAAAAAAGTGACAAAACCATCTGGACCATAAAGTTAAATTTTGATCCAGAAAAACTAAAAGTTGCTTGTTAGTCGACGGGAAGATCGACCAACGGGTTAAAGAAATGCCAATAAACCACAGCATGTTTTTAGCTCATTCAGGCCGGATATCCGTTGCATTGGCCTTTCTCTGTGTTGGCATTTTAAACTGAATTCATGAAGACTATGGTTAACTGCTCCTCAGATCTCTGCAGGGTAAATCCAGACAGCTAGCTAGACTATCTGTCCAATCTGAGTTTTCTGTTGTACAACTAAAACTACTTTTGAACGTACACATGTATATGTATGTATGTGTGTATATATATTTTTATCTTCTTACTCTCTATATGTATGTATGTACAGTACAGACCAAACGTTTGGACACACCTTCTCATTCAATGCGTTTCCTTTTTATTTTCATGACTATTTACATTGTAGATTCTCACTGAAGGCATCAAAACTATGAATGAACACATATGGAATTATGTACTTAACAAAAAAGTGTGAAATAACTGAAAACATGTCTTATATTTTAGATTCTTCAAAGTAGCCACCTTTTGCTTTTTTATTAATAAGGGAAAAAATTCCACTAATTAACCCTGACAAAGCTCACCTGTGAAGGTAAAACCATTTCAGGTGACTACCTCATGAAGCTCATTGAGAGAACACCAAGGGTTTGCAGAGTTATCAAAAAAGCAAAGGGTGGCTACTTTGAAGAATCTAAAATATAAGACATGTTTTCAGTTATTTCACACTTTTTTGTTAAGTACATAATTCCATATGTGTTCATTCATAGTTTTGATGCCTTCAGTGAGAATCTACAATGTAAATAGCCTGTACTGTATGTATGTACGTGCGTACGTATGTATGTATGTATATGGATGTGTATGTGTATATATGTGTATATGGGGATGTATGTTTATATCTTTATCTTTTTACTCTATGCTGCTATTTGGAGAGGATTGCTCCAACAGAATTTCGTTGTATCGCATACAATGACAATAAAGATCTATCATTGTTCCACCAAAACCAGTTCCTTCCAGAGACTATTTAGCAGAGGCACCGTAGCCCCGCCCACGACGATTGCGATTGGTTTAAAGAAATGCCAATAAACCAGAGCACGTTTCTCTCCCATCCAGGAATAGAGAGCCGAAGTCCCGCCCCCTTCCGGTGGACCTCATGGGACCTAAACTCAGAAACAATATGAACGGTAGTGAACGGGGAGAAGCAAATTATCTTTTGATCCAGTTTGAATTGAGCCATGGATTACACAAACGATGTTCTTCAATTTAAAAGATAATTTTTCAACCGAAGAAAGTCTCAGTTACCCGTAGGTTTGTCATATGACCTCTTAGTTTAGTGTGAAACCGCTCAGTGAACTACATCTCCCAGTGAACTACATCTCCGAGTGAACTACATCTCCCTTCTCACACAATCTAGCTCACCTAGCTTGATGCTCGGCTTGCTCTCTAGCTAGCTTAGCTTAGCTCTGTTAAACAACACATGTAACGTTATCTTAACTGCTGTGTTTTATCCAGTCAAGTGTTTTCAGCAGAGAAGCAAAAGAACGAGAGAGATCCTCTGCTCATTAGAGTAACGTTACATCCTGGTACCATACACACACACAGACACACACACACACACACAGACACACACACACACACACACACACACACACACACACACACAGACAGACAGACAGACAGACAGACAGACAGACACACACACACACACACACACACAGACACATACATCGTAGCTTCAGCCAGACGTCATCCATGAGACATTGAAGTTTGTAGTCTTTCTAATGACGTATTTTCACAGTCTTATACTTTAACAGTAACAATAAACTGAGACTTTCTTCGGTTGAAAAATAATGTTTTAAATTGACGAACATCATATTTGTAATCCATGGCTCAATTCAAACGGAATCAAAAAATAATTATTATCTCTCCATTGACCCTCGTTCATATTTTTTCAAAAGATAAGGTCCCATTGGACCGGCAGTAGAAGGGCGTGACTTCGGCTTTCTGTGCTGTGTGAACTAGCCAGACCTTCCTCCACAGCGCTGTGGAGGAAGGTCTGGCAAATGCGAGACTAGTATAAATGCAGGCCCCGTTTACACGAAGGGAAGACGCAGATATTTTCCTGCGGTTTGCCAGTTTTTTTAATCACAGAAAACGATTATTTCTAAAAACTCCGGCCAGAGTGGAGATTTTGGAAAACTTTGTTTGCACGTAAACTGAGAGAAACGGAGGTTTAGGCAGCCGAGAGAGAGAAAGAAAGTGATTGGTTGCTGTTGTTGCTATTGTCGGGATTGTGATTGGCTAACGTGGGCTTGAGCTTCTTGTTACATCGCCACCTACAGGTCTGGCGTGCTCTTGGCTGCATTGACGGCATATACAGTACAGGCCAAAAGTTTGGACACACCTTCTCAATCAATGCGTTTCTTTATTTTCATGACTATTTACATTGTAGATTCTCACTGAAGGCATCAAAACTATGAATGAACACATATGGAATTATGTACTTAACAAAAAAGTGTGAAATAACTGAAAACATGTCTTATATTTTAGATTCTTCAAAGTAGTCACCCTTTGCTTTTTTTGATAACTCTTCAAACCCTTGGTGTTCTCTCAATGAGCTTCATGAGGTAGTCACCTGAAATGGTTTTACCTTCACAGGTGTGCTTTGTCAGGGTCAATTAGTGGAATTATTTCCCTTATTAATAATAAAGCAAAGGGTGGCTACTTTGAAGAATCTAAAATATAAGACATGTTTTCAGTTATTTCACACTTTTTGTTAAGTACATAATTCCATATGTGTTCATTCATAGTTTTGATGCCTTCAGTGAGAATCTACAATGTAAATAGTCATGAAAAAAAAAAGGAAACGCATGAATGAGAAGGTGTGTCCAAACGCGTTAGTCTGTACTGTACATACATACATATAGAGAGTAAGAAGATAAAAATATATATACACACATACATACATATACATGTGTACGTTCAAAAGTAGTTTTAGTCGTACAACAGAAAACTCAGATTGGACAGATAGTCTAGCTAGCTGTCTGGATTTACCCTGCAGAGATCTGAGGAGCAGTTAACCATAGTCTTCATGAATTCAGTTTAAAATGCCAACACAGAGAAAGGCCAATGCAACGGATATCCGGCCTGAATGAGCTAAAAACATGCTGTGGTTTATTGGCATTTCTTTAACCCTGGTGTCGTCTTCCCGTCGACTAACAAGCAACTTTTAGTTTTTCTGGATCAAAATTTAACTTTATGGTCCAGATGGTTTTGTCACTTTTTTCGACATTATTTAGTCACATTTTAACTGACGTTTTTGAAGATTTTTTCCAATTTTTTTATGTCACTTTTTCCAATATTTTTGTCTGTACTTTTCTGCGCTTTTTAATGGGACATTTTTGTTGTTGTTTGACATTTTTTAAACCTTTTCTGACATGTTTGACACTTTTTTCAACGTTCTTTTAAAAAAAAAAAAAATCAAATTACTACATACTACACACTACGCACATACTACGCTCTACACACTACACACTACGCTACGCACACACTACACACTACACACACTACGCATACACTACACACTATGCTATGCACACACTAGACACTACATACTACACACACTACGCATACACTACACACTATGCTATGCACACACTACGCTCTACACACTACACTACGCACACACTACACACTACATACTACACACACTACGCTACGCACACACTACGCTCTACACACTACACACAACACACTACACACACTATGCTACGCACACACTACGCTACACACACACTACGCTACGCACACACTACACTACGCTCTACACACTACACACAACACACTACACACACTATGCTACGCACACACTACACACTGCGCTCAGAGAGGAGCAGGTCAGTGAATGATGAGAGAAGTCTCTCTGCATGTTCTGCAGCGTTAGTTTACTTTGCTGTCACATTACTCAACCCAGTATTTGTGAATACAAATATCTGAAGTGAAAGTTCTGTCACAAATATATGTTGTTACGTATCACTGCACATTTTTAAGGGTATATTCTCACTCCAAACTCTTAAATACGGACGTTTGGACAGTGGCTGTGTGTGTGTCTGTGTGTTTGTGTGTTGTTTGTGTTTGTTGTGTGTGTTGTGTGTTGTGTGTGTGTTTGTTGTGTGTGTGTGTGTTGTGTGTGTGTAGGAACGCATTGAATGAGAAGGTGTGTCCTAACTTTTGGCCTGTACTGTATATATATATATACACGGGTACACTTTTCTGAGGTTGAAATGTCCGTTTATGAAAATAGCCGGCCACGTGTAAACGTAGCAACAGAGTGAATGAACGAATGCATGATTCCATAAAATCACTAAAATCCTCGTCCTCTGCTTGTGTCTCCTCAGAGAGTTGACGCCCTGCCCTCCGATCATCAGGAGAGTCGATCCATCCCGCGGGACCCCCCTAACCTCTGACCTCTGCCAAGACACACAAACACACACCAGAACTGCTGCTGCACTTCACAAAAAAAAAAAACAGCATCTACAGTACCACCCTTTTTTTGGATCTCTGTGCCTTCAATCAAAAAAAATAATTCACCAGTGATACTTCTGAAGCTTTTTGCTTTTTTTTTTTTTTTTCATCTTCTTCTTCATTTCTTCTTCTTTTTGGAGCAGGACTCAGAGGATTTATCTGCCTGATGTAGGAGGGCCTGGGATCGTGCAGCTGCTCTCACTTTGTCTCTCTGGATTAACAAAAAAAAATAAAAGAGAAAACCTAACGAGTACATGCAACTTTTTGATCATTTTAACGCCCTGCAACGTGATATTTTTCTTTTTGATTTTTCTACAAATTGTGTCAGTGATTTACTTCATATCGGGAAGAAGAAGGAATCCCTCGCTGTGCAATATCGGTCTCCATTTGTTCGTGTGAAGTTGTCGTGTGGATTTTAGGACTTTGGACGAAGTATTTTTGGTTTTATTTTTGTAACGCTGTTCTCCTGATTTCTATTTTTCTAAAATGAAGACGGTGTAAAAGACAGATGAGCGGAGGCAAAATAACAACAAAAAATTTAAAAAATTTAAATCGTCTTGAACACATGAGGAGAAGAGACAAAGTTTTTGGTTGTTGCTGAATTTTGTCCAAGTTAAGTTTTCCCTTCCCCCCTTCTCCTGCTCTTATACCGGAGCCAAAGCCATAGCCTATCTCAGATAACAACACGCCAGTGTCCCGAAAAACAGCGAGATGCATTCAGGGTCTGACAGTCTGGAGCTGATGCCACGGGCTCCTCGCATATGCTCATCTTAGCTGTTGGATTTTATGAGCGATGTGTTTTGATTTCTACTGTACGTTCAGGGGCTTGAATCTAAAGTATTTAGTATTTCTCTACCTTTGTGTGGCCTGTTCTTCTTGCTGTTATTTTGTACTTCCTCCTACATATCAATCAAGCAACTATAAGTGGCATGACTGTGTGTGTATGTGTGTGTGTGTGTGTGTGTGTGTGTGTGTGTGTGTGTGTGTGTGTGTGTGTGTGTGTGTGTGTGTGTGTGTGTGTGAGTGTGTTCGCCAGAATGGGACGTGGAATACTGTAAATTCTCAAATAAAAGCCGGATAATGGCCTACTTTGGAAATGAAGAAAATGAGGAAAGAAGTAACTGTGGGTAAGAAATGCCAATTTGATTAGTTAGTTTAGATCAGTGGTTCCCAAAGTACAATCGGGGGACCCCCACACCCCCTTTCTTGTGTCAGTTTAGGGGTCCTTCGAGTGAAAAGGTTAGGGAACCACTGGGTTAGAAGTTAGGGTCCAGGTCAACAACAAAAAATCATTGAACACCAAAGTTGAAGCTCCCTCAAGCGCTTAAAAAAGTGAAATCTTATTCTGCTTTGTGTGAAAAAAATGGTTTAAGATACCTCGTAAATTTGCATTTTTGTTTGCTAATGTTGGGTCATCCATATCTTCTGCTGCATTCATGTCTTACTGTAATCATATATATGTAATTCCCAGGGATGCACCGAATTCGGCTTAAGATTCGGCTGAATATTGTGCTTTTTTACAGGGTTCGGATTCTGCCGAAACTTAGAATTTTTTCCCAGGGAACCGAACCCTACGCTTGCACTCGGCGCGCTGCGCTGGTCGCCGTAGCGACGGCGCCGTTGATTACGGGAAGGTGTTTACGTAGGTGGAGCGTTCAATGCAGCAGGCTGTGAGGAAGTGGACATGGAACTGGTGAGCAGAACAAGTTGTTGTTTGGCAGAACTTTCAGTCAAAAGAAGGCCATTCAAGTCCAGCTACATGTTCAATCTGTTCAATGCTGATTGGTCTGGTGGTGGCGAGGACCCTAAACTATACACAACATGGCCGCTGTTACAACATCTGGTCTGAAACATCTGAAAGAATACGAGTTGTGCACGAAGGAATCTCCAGACAGCAGCCAGAATGCAGCAACTTCAGGTACGACAAAGGAAGGACAGTCCCTGTTTACTTCATTCATGTGTTTTGTAAAATCTGGATTCGGTGCATCCCTAATAATTCCCAAATCTAACCACAAATGTTCGTTAACTAGCGACAGAGTTTTCAACCACATATCTCGGCATCTGTGCATATCTTTTCTTCACCGTATCTTCTTACCGAAAGGTCAATAATTAATATCAAATTTAACTTTGGTTAGCATTAGTTTGTAGTTGATCATTTAGTTAGAACTGTTCTTTTCCAAAGGCAAAGACAGTTGGAAGCTCCAGAAAAACTTGAACATTTCTACAACTACAAATTTGCTTCATCAACCTTTTAGTAAGAAGTGAATTAAGCCTTGTGTTGTTTTCCCATCGACCATGCAACTTTTAGTTTTTCTGGGTCAAAATAATTTAAATGAAAACCTATTGGGTCGTCTCTTTCGACACTTTTCCCGATGTTTTTGTCCCTTTTTTCCAAGTTTTTGTCGATTATTTTCTGCGCTTTTTGACGTTTTTTTGACATTTTTTTTCATCAATTGTTTCTAAACGCTATAAAATTGAATAAAACGCCCAAATTCAATGAAAGTAGTGAACTGATCATGTATTTAACTTGTGAAGAGCGTTGTAGGGAAACATCCACGTTTTTTTTTTTTGACAATTTGGTTGAAAGAAACCCAAATTTCTCATATAGAAACTTTTTGAAATTGGGTCAAATTTGTCCAATCCAGGCTACTTTATGCAAATCAGGGGCGTCCGCCTCGACTAGCCGCCTCTCAAAAACTATTTAAAAAAAAAATAATTATTCTTAAAAAGATGTCGTGTGACTTTTCAAGTCAAACATTTCCACATTCTTCTCCCATCTTTCCCATTTATTTGACGGCGAGAACGCAGCGTTAGCCCCTCTGATAAATGATGTTAGATTTGTGCCTTGTTTGCTGATGTTACGTCGCTACTCAACGCGATCTCACAGCACGCCACGTTTAAGGACCGTTTGCAAGTCGTGTCGAAACATTTTCAGCTTTTTGTCATTTAACGCCCCCATTCTCATTCCCAACTCATCACTTAAAAACACGTAGGCTACTCAAGGTTAACCTTCCTGTTGTCCTCAGGGTCAAATTTGACCCATTTTCAAAAAGTTTCTATATCAGAAATTTGGGTTTCTTTCAACCAAATTTTTAAACAAAATAACGTGGATGGTTCCCTACAACGCTCTTCACAAGTTAAATAAATGATCAGTTCACTACTTTCATTGAATTTGGGTGTTGTATTCAATTGTATAGCATGTAAAGTATAATTGATAATAGAACGTTGAAAAACTTGGAAAAAGTGACAAAAACATGGGAAAAAGCTTAAAAAAAAACGTCAAAAAAGCGCTGAAAAATATTGACAGAAACTTCGAAAAAAGTGACAACAATTTCGAAAAAGACGACCAAAACGTTGGAAGCTTTTTTACATTTTGACCCAGTAACAAAACAAGCAAAACGTTGCGTGGTCGACAGGGAAGACAACACAAGGGTTAAAAAACTACTTGGTTATGTTTAGGAGAAGATCGTTGTTTGAGTTAAATGTCTGTTACGTAAATTAAAGGTGCAGTAGGTAAGCCTTCTAAAACTATCTTTCTGTCATATTTATTGAAATTGACCCTATGTTCAACCCGGTCTCACACTAGTTCGTGAAATGGTCACGTTATTTAGATTTATTGATTCGTGTACAGGTCACGATTTTCTCGTTTATTTCGTGTACAGGTCACGATTTTCTCGTTTATTTCGTGTACAGGTCACGATTTTCTCATTTATATCGTGTACAGGTCACGATTTTCTCATTTATATTGTGTACAGGTCACGATTTCCTCGTTTATTTCGTGTACAGGTCACGATTTTCTCGTTTATTTCGTGTACAGGTGACGATTTTCTCATTTATATCGTGTACAGGTCACAATTTTCTCGTTTTCTTCGTGTACAGGTCACGATTTCCTCGTTTATTTCGTGTACAGGTCACGATTTTCTCGTTTATTTCGTGTACAGGTCACGATTTTCTCATTTATATCGTGTACAGGTCACGATTTTCTCATTTATATCGTGTACAGGTCACGATTTTTTCGTTTTCTTCATGTACAGGTCACGATTTCCTTGTTTATTTCGTGCACAGGTCACGATTTTCTCATTTATATCGTGTACAAGTCACAATTTCCTCGTTTATTTTGTGCAAAGGTCACGATTTTCTCATTTATATCGTGTACAGGTCAAGATTTCCTCGTTTATTTCGTGTACAGGTCACAATTTTCTCGTTTATTTCGTGTACAGGTCACGTTTTTCTAACGTTAACATTTCATGAACTGCCATAACACTGGGCTGCTCTGGGGGACGCAACAACGGGGAAATGAAATCCCACACGCCAGCGACAACAACGGGACGGTTGTGATTAGGAAGAAAATAAAGCTGAAAGGAAATGCAACACTCGGGACGCGATCCCCGGTCTCCTGGGGTGAAAGTCCTGTGTTGTTTGACCGTAGTCGTGCTGTGATCACGAAATATGCTTCCCATTTAAATACATTAAATTAATATTCGTGCTCACCACACAAAAAAAACGACATAATCGTGTCCTGTTCACGAATCAATAGATTCAATAACGTGACCATTTCACGAACTGCCATGAAACTGACCCTATGTTCCAGTAGAACTACATGAAGCAGGTCAGTTAAAATAAATCCAGCTCCTCTGGCTCCACCTACAGCCTGGAGTGAGATTTGCAAAAATCCACAGCTCCCTGTTCAGATGCACCAATCAGGGCCAGGGTGTGTCTAACTGTGTGTCAATCACTGCTCATGCACACGCATTCATTCTCCCTTGTGGGGGGAGGGGCTTAGGAGACCATTTGGGCTTTAGCGGAAAGGGGGGAAGGAATGAGAAGTTGTCGATTTTCAAATGTTATGGCTACGTCCTGGATCTTCACAATCCTACCTACGGCACCTTTAAGTGACGTACGTAAGTTAAGTATTTAACGTAAAGAAGAGGGATGCTTCTGTCCAAAATATGATCAAATGTTCGTACAAACCTGGAAGATTTATTCAAAATAATGTCATCTTTCTATTTCATATCCGGGCCGTTATTTGAGAGTTTACAGTAATTCCTGTTTTATCGTTTCAATCCTGTTTTCTGCAGTTGTGAAAAGTGTTCTGTGTTTCCTTGAAGCTGCTATCCCTGTACTGTGTAGATCGGAGATGTCCAGCCTTATCCCTGAAGTCCTAAAAACATCCATTAGCTCTCCGTATGCACCGCACATACACACCAACACATGTTGATCATCAACTCAATAATCAAATGCATCAGCGGTTCAGTTTGTGCCTTTTCAGGGAGTCATAGTTTTCACATATCGTCACCTGCCTAAAATAGTCAATAGTCAATTTTTCTGATTTTTCAGTCACACGTTTGACATAGGACAATATACTGAAGGTGTAGAATCACATGATCTGTTCAACTGAGGATGTGGACAATGTTACCAGAGGTGGCCAGCACCATGAAGAGATGATTTAGGCAAAAAAAATTACTTTATGACCATTATTTTAGGAAGGTGACGATATGAGAATTGTGTTTTCATCCAAAAAGATCCAACTGTTTGGTCTCGTGTTCAGTAGCTTTAGGCTGTTTTTAAAAAGGTGCATTTCTGTTCCTTTAACGAGGTTAACAAAATGTACATGATTCCTAAAAAAAAAAAAAAAAAATCCCGAAATATATGTGATGTTTTGAACATGCCGAAAGTTTTGAATGACCAAGGAGAAAAATAGTTTTCTGATATTTTTGTCGCGTGTTTTAGACAATTTGGTGTCTTTGGTGTAAGAACACTTTTTTTTCCTATAATGGAAACTTTTGGGGGTGGGGGTTACGACTTTTTTGTGGCTCTATGAGGCCCAAACTGTCGGACTGTCAGAAATAAAAGCATGTTAATAAACTAAACATGTCTGGCCCTTGTGTGAAGTTGAGTTTGACACCCTTGCTCTAAATTTTCAGGGACGCCGCTCCCCCCCAGAATCTTCCTTTTGGGGTGGGGCGCGCATATGAAATATTAATTAATTTCCTGTATTCGGATTACACTTTTATGCACCAATTTACTGTGGAAATACCTTTATTTACACATGTGAAGAAGAAAATAAGAGATGACAATTCAAAATATATCAAAGATATAATGGAAAGTATGTTGCACAATTTTTAAGTGGGTAGATGGAAATCCTGGAGCTTTCTTACCGCGCATATCTGCGTATCACGTAGACTTGCTTTTGATAACAACGCAGCGGTTTACTTCTGAAACCGGACAAACTCGTAACGTGAAATCTGTGATCCCGTCAGAGGCACAAACTCGACCTCATGGTCCACAAATGTTGTTTCTGTTTCAATCAAATCAAACATTTCGCAGCATTTTATATTTCTTGAAAAGCGACTGTTTGTAGGTGTACCTGCAAAGTGTTTTTTTATTTTATTAAATGCATGGTTTTCATTGAACACTAGCCCTTTCATTCATTCATTCATTCATTCATTCATCCAGTCACATCCACCCAGGGATGTTGTGTTCTGCCAAGAGTAGTGGAGGTAGTTTCCTTTTTCCGTGTGGAGTCCGTAGACTTTGCTGCTTGTGAGTGTGAATCATCCGTGAAGCTGCCTCCGTCCATCGAGTACCTTTTTACTGACACCGTTCCCCCAAAACAACGCTGCCAAATTGGTCTTGAAAAAGCCAAAAGTTTTCTGACGTTCTCTGTGTATAAGTGGTTTAAGTGTATCACATGTTTAAACCTCATTCCCGTTAATGTTACATTGTGTTTTTAACAAAAAAGAATCCTGTTTGTTAAAGTGTTAATGATATATGCAGAAGAGTTATGAAAT
This sequence comes from Perca fluviatilis, assembly GCF_010015445.1. NCBI lineage: Eukaryota > Metazoa > Chordata > Actinopteri > Perciformes > Percidae > Perca > Perca fluviatilis. The sequence continues at coordinate 2,636,184 of NC_053134.1, forward strand.
AAACTGAAACAAACTCACGTGTGGTTGCATTTCATTGTTGGTCCACTTGATGGAGACGTATTCTGTGTTTTTCAAACTCAAAACATCTCTTTTAGCAAAGATTGTTCATATTTGATTAAACACATTCATTTGAGGATATTAATTCTCTGAAGTCTGAGAGCATTTTCACATATCTTCTTAAATGTACCTTTTTATGGCTATGTTCGCACTTGGCAGCTTTTTTTTAACAAGAACAAGTTGACTAGGGCACTTTTTGTAGTGAAAAAAAGAAGCTGAGACAGACATGTAGAGAGACAGCAGTAGAGAGTAGTATGTAGAGAGACAGCAGTAGAGAGTAGTATGTAGAGAGACAGCAGTAGAGAGTAGTATGTAGAGAGACAACAGTAGAGAGTAGTATGTAGAGAGACAGCAGTAGAGAGTAGTATGTAGAGAGACAACAGTAGAGAGTATTATGTAGAGAGTCAGCAGTAGAGAGTAGTATGTAGAGAGTCAGCAGTAGAGAGTAGTAGTAGAGAGACAGCAGTAGAGAGTAGTATGTAGAGAGACAACAGTAGAGAGTAGTATGTAGAGAGACAGCAGTAGAGAGTAGTATGTAGAGAGACAACAGTAGAGAGTAGTATGTAGAGAGACAGCAGTAGAGAGTAGTATGTAGAGAGACAGCAGTAGAGAGTAGTATGTAGAGAGACAACAGTAGAGAGTAGTATGTAGAGAGACAGCAGTAGAGAGTAGTATGTAGAGAGACAGCAGTAGAGTAGTATGTAGAGAGACAACAGTAGAGAGTAGTATGTAGAGAGACAACAGTAGAGAGTAGTATGTAGAGAGACAGCAGTAGAGAGTAGTATGTAGAGAGACAACAGTAGAGAGTATTATGTAGAGAGACAGCAGTAGAGAGTAGTATGTAGAGAGACAGCAGTAGAGAGTAGTATGTAGAGAGACAGCAGTAGAGAGTAGTATGTAGAGACACAACAGTAGAGAGCACTATGTAGAGAGACATCAGTAGAGAGTAGTATGTAGAGAGACAGCAGTAGAGAGTAGTATGTAGAGAGACAGCAGTAGAGAGTAGTATGTAGAGAGACAGCAGTAGAGAGTAGTATGTACAGAGACAGCAGTAGAGAGTAGTATGTACAGAGACAACAGTAGAGAGTAGTATGTAGAGAGACAACAGTAGAGAGTAGTATGTAGAGAGACATCAGTAGAGAGTAGTATGTAGAGAGAGACAAGCAGTAGAGAGTAGTATGTAGAGAGACAACAGTAGAGAGTGAGTATGTAGAGAGACAGTAGAGAGTAGTATGTACAGAGAGACAGTAGTAGAGAGTATGTGTAGAGACAACAGTAGAAATTGTATTAGAGAGACAGTAGAGAGTAGTATGTGAGAGACAACAGTAGAGAGTAGTATGTAGAGAGAAACAGTAGAGAGTAGTATGTAGAGAGACATCAGTAGAGAGTAGTATGTAGAGACAACAGTAGTATGGAGAAAGAGACAGTAGAGAGACAACAGTAGGAGGTAGTAGATAATCAGTAGTGAGTAGTGGACAGTAGAAGAGAGACAAGAGAGAGAGTAATATGTAGAGAGACAGCAGTAGAGAGTAGTATGTAGAGAGACAGCAGTGGAGAGTAGTATGTAGAGAGACATCAGTAGAGAGTAGTATGTAGAGAGACAACAGTAGAGAGTAGTATGTAGAGAGACAGCAGTGGAGAGTAGTATGTAGAGAGACAGCAGTAGAGAGTAGTATGTAGAGAGACAGCAGTAGAGAGTAGTATGTAGAGAGACATCAGTAGAGAGTAGTATGTAGAGAGACAACAGTAGAGAGTAGTATGTAGAGAAACAGCAGTGGAGAGTAGTATGAAAGACCGATATGCCAAGGCCCAAACTGTAAGTGAGAAAGCTATATGAGACAATAATACAGTCAAAATATTTGACAAATTTTCAAAAGAAATAACATGGATGGCTCCCTACAACGCTCTTTACAAGTTTTATTCAATTTCATAGCATTTGAATTGTTTTTTAAAAAGGTAGAGCCAGTCCCACAATGAGGTTTCCTTAAAGGTGAATCACACATCCAAGGTGGCGCGCACCATCATGAAGTCAAAATGACATAATATCCTGCCGGTGCGGCCGATTTATGGTGCGCGAGCAGAGGTCGCGCACGGCTGTAATTCTGCACCAAGGCTGAATTTCGGGAAAGAGACTTCAGATACAGTATTAGGGGACCACTAAGGCCTATATAAAAGAGACTTCAGATACAGTATTAGAGGACCACTAAGGTCTATATAAAAGAGACTTCAGATACAGTATTAGGGGACCACTAAGGCCTATATAAAAGAGACTTCAGATACAGTATTAGGGGACCACTAAGGTCTATATAAAAGAGACTTCAGATACAGTATTAGGGGACCACTAAGGTCTATATAAAAGAGACTTCAGATACAGTATTAGGGGACCACTAAGGTCTATATAAAAGAGAGATGTGTGGATAAAATTCAGAACCAGAATCAGATTTATTTTCATTGTACAAAATGAACAACGACATTTTTAGCAGCAGTTCACTTTTTAATCTAAATCTAAAAGACAAGAAATAAATAGCAAATCAACAAATCATAAAGAAATATATACACAAAAATAGAAAGAAATATACACAATAAAAGTACTGGTTATTGCACATGGTAACCAGTATTGTAAGTGTGTATATTTCTTTCTATTTTTGTATATATATATTTCTTTCTAACTCTGAGTGTACATACATTTTGTGTGTATATTTCTTTTTAATTTGTTGTTTTGCTATTTATTCCTTGTCTTTTAGATTTAGATGTATAATACTGGGTGAACTGCTGCTAAAAATGTCATGCCTCGGTGCCAGAGTGTGCATAACTGCAGTTTATCTTTACTACAATCGGTCTCACACATCAACATGATAGCAAACGATGAGCCAGAAATGATGCAGTTTCGGATTACAACCACTAGATGAGGCCATTGGCTGAGACATGGAGGCTGAAAGCACAACTAGGCCTAAATATATCACAGTGACTAAAATCACAAATGTTTATTTATTTTTTTACAGGGAAATGTAATACTTATATACAATACAGTTGAAGTGTGTAATCTGCAGCCACAACGCCTGATTGTGCAGACAAATCTCTGGGAGGACTACTCTATGTATGTTTGAATTTTAATTTATGTCTTAACATCTGTATTTAGTTTCCATAAGTCTGGTAGCTGATTTTACTAAGAGATGATCTAAAAGGACACTTTAAACTGTGTGTGAGATGCTTTCAAAAGGTGAAGATATGTATACAATCTGTCTTTTTTAGTTTTAGAGTCAAAGCTAAAAAAAAATATTAATTTATTAGCTTTGTTTTACAAGTTTATTAGAAAGGTTTTCCCTCAGAACTTAGTTTGAAACATAATTCTGTATTATACGAACAATAACTCTCTTCTCTTCTAAATAATGTAGTGTTTGGAGCAGCGTAAAACAATATATTTTATAAGTCAAGTCTGTTTTTAACAGTTAAATTTAAGTTTTTAAAAAGCCATTATGAAAATAAATAAATCAACACTAGTTTGATTGATATTCCCTTGAGTGCACAGTACAAAAAAATGTAAATAAAAATATAGAAATAAAGACGTTTTTGCTGAAGAACCAAATATAATCAATACGTTTACATTGAATTCAACGGCACCTTCGTGTAAAAAAAGAAAAAGGGCACACACGTCACATTCTTGGAACGTTCTGAGACGCTCTGACGCGCTAACAACCAGCCAATGGGAGAGTGGGAACCGCACAGCTAAATTAGCATATTCGGGGCTTAAGAAGGAGCGGCGCAGTGATTTCGTCACACAATTATCGGTGAATACCAGAATTGTAACCATGCCTGAACCAGCAGTGAAAGCAGCGAAGAAGGGATCCAAGAAGGCGGTGACAAAGACCGCCGGCAAGAAGGACAAGAAGAGGAGAAAGACCAGGAAGGAGAGCTACGCCATCTACGTCTACAAGGTGATGAAGCGATCGATAATAACCGATACCCTATCCTCAACCATGGGGCTTTTTTGGGGGCGTGGGCGCGGGGGGGGGGCGGCCCGTCTGGCTCACTACAACAAGCGCTCCACCATCACTTCTCGGGAGATCCAGACCGCCGTGAGGCTGCTGCTCCCCGGGGAGCTGGCCAAGCACGCCGTGTCCGAGGGCACCAAGGCCGTCACCAAGTACACCAGCTCCAAGTAAACCGACCCGCTGCCTTAATCCCATCAAACCAACGGCTCTTTTAAGAGCCACACACTTCTTCTTTAAGAGCAAAGCTCCTTTTAAGCATTTTTACAAGTTAATTTACCGTTCAGTTTCACTGTAAAGGAAAGCTGCAATGAGTGGCGCTTGTATTGTGACGGAAAAACTAAACATGTTGTATACCTATGACAATATACTATTGTGGCTGAAATATAAGTGAACCGTGCGGTTCCGGCATTTGAAGCCCATGTTTCTTTATTTTATAGTCAAACCTTAGTACCGACCATATAATAAAACGTCAGTTCCAGTCCAGTAACCTTGTTGTCCTCAGTTCAAATGTGATCTATTTTCAAAACGTTTAAATATCAGAAATTTGGGTTTTCTTTCAAAAAAATTGTCAAATAACGAGGATTGTTTCCCTACGACGCTCTTCACATGTAAAATAAATGATCAGTTCACTACTTTCACTGAATTTGGGTGTTTTAATTCAACTTGATTGCGTTTAAAGAAAATAATTGAAAATAACGTTGAAAACGGCTTCAATAACGTCGGGAGGAGGGACCAAAACATCTGGAAAACCTCCCAAAATGTCGGGTATTGTGATGAAAGTGTCGAGAAGACGATGAAGACCCAGAAAAAACCGCATAATCTACGGGAAGACGACACACAGGGTTAAAAGACCTAATTCTTGCCAACGTGTATATATTTGATATATAAATTCACATTCGCTCTACACAACATTAAACCATAGTTGAACTATGAGCAGTGTTGCTTTTGATTATCAGTCTAACATACTTTATTTTCGTTAAAGTGTCTTACCCTGTTGTAGGCCTATTTGGCGCTGATGTTGGTATTAACCCTTGTATAAACGTTTGTTTTTGCTATTAGGAAATGGTGTTTTATTTTATTTCATACACGTATGCATGGTTTTGAAGAAGGATTTCCTTAAATATTAATGACATTTTTTTATGTATTAAATGGCATTCTGTCTGCTACTCTAATAAGTAATAAACATGTTAAAATGTAGTGATTTTAACTAAGTTTCTTCAGCCTTGGTGAAGTATTGTGCCATTTTTGGCTCTCAGTCATAGGTTTTTTCAAAATGAAAGCAGTTGAGGCCTCAACGTCTATCTTATATTTAGTATTTTACCTTCTTTTAAGTCTTGGATTCTCATATTTATTTAATTATTTATTTAAATGTTATATCATAACACCGTTTTGTCTGAGGGAACACGAGAACAACTCCACTGTAATGTTGTGCTTATGACAAAGTCTTGATTTGATTAGTTGAACTGTGTCCAAAAAAAGAAAATGCAGAATAAAATATTATTCGACGAGTGTATTTAACCACAGGGGGAATTATTGTGTTTGTGCATTTAGGAGTAGAAAAAGACATAGATTTACTTAATTGATCCCAAATTCTCACCCATTGTCACAAATTGTAAATTTCGTGTTGATTGGTGATACACGGTACAGTTGTGTATCAGTGTTTAGTGAGACCAGTTAGCTTTTCTCAATAACAATGGCTCGGTCAGCACCGTAGCTGTTCTATTGTGAAGGCTTCAGGGTCCTTCCCTTTCTATTGTTAGAAAGACGTTTGCTGCTCAGCTGTCTTCAACTACGTCCGCAGAAAGCCTTTCCCCCCCTTCTTAAACCAACGGACAATATTTTATTAATTTTCTCTTTATCTTACCTAAATTGTATTTTCATAAAATGAAATTGCCCTTCTATAACTCTTGAAAAATCCCTTCTAAATACATACAAATTTAAATATATTTTAGTTAACCCTTGTGTGTGTGGTTATGTGTTTAAATGTGCATATAATTTAGCTCATGTTATGGTTTTGTATTATTGCAATAATGTCCTGTATCCTGTACTATCCTATTTTATCCTTTGTTTGTGAATCCTCATATATATATATATATATATATATATATGTTGAATCCTGATGTTTCTTGTGCCAACATTTTGAAGACATTTGACCAGTGAAAACCGGTCAAAACCGGTAGGAAGAAAAGAAAAGAAAAAACGTTGGGAAATGATGGGCGGAGCAGAGGCTGCCTGTCTTCAACTACGTCCGCGGAAGGGCTTTATATGTCGACGCTCTCCGTTGCTGTTCATCAGTTGACAAACTAGACTCTGACAGAATGAGTGGACGCGGGAAAGGAGGTAAAGGACTCGGGAAAGGAGGCGCTAAGCGTCACCGTAAAGTTCTCCGTGATAACATCCAGGGCATCACCAAGCCCGCCATCCGCCGTCTGGCTCGCCGCGGCGGGGGTGAAGCTCTCCGGTCTCCATCTACGAGGAGACCCGCGGTGTGCCTCTCAAGTTTTCCCTGGAGAACGTCATCCGTGACGCCGTCACCTACACCGAGCACGCCAAGAGGAAGACCGTGACCGCCATGGATGTGGTTTACGCTCTGAAGAGACAGGGCCGCACCCTGTACGGCTTCGGAGGCTAAATCAACGACCTGACCTGATCTAATGACAACAACCCAAACGGCTCTTTTAAGAGCCACACACTTCTTCTTAAAGAGCCTAATCCTCCTAACTCTGAAATTAATATAAATACACATTATCAACTACTACGTAGTCAATATAACTGCATTTGCTGTGACTGTTATTGACCAGATTGTCAGTGCAACAGAAAGCTGCAGCAGAGAAGTTTTATTTTTTGTTTTTTTTTTGTTTTTAATCTTTATTCAGAGGAGGTTCACTGAGAGGCAGCCTCTCTTTTGCAGGAAACCCTGATCACATTCACACTGTTAAACATTCATACCTGGGAACTGCCCAGTACAACCACAGTCTGACCTGCTGGCCACTGAACAGCTCCATTGGAGCAGTTGGGGGGTTAAGGGCCTTGCTCAAGGGCACCTCAGTGGTGGTAATGAGGGAGGGACAAGCGCTGCTCTTTCACTTTCCCCCACCCAGATTTTATCCTGTCACAAGCTCGTGTCTCTAACCTTTAGGCCACCACTGCCCTGATTAAGACTTAATGCAGTTTAAGGCAGGGGTGTCAAACATAAGGCTCGTGGGCCAGAACCGGCCCTCCATAGGGTCCACTCAGGCCCGCTGGATGACTTTTCAAATTGCAGAGAAATAATTCTTTCCACTTAGAAAATATACCATTTAAATCTTTAGTGAATTTGTTTTTCTGTAAATTCACAGCTTTAACCCTTGTGTGGTCCTTCGGGTCCCAGTGACCCAAAGGACAACACAAGGATTATGTACTTCCCTTTACTTTGTTGAGAATTGCTCTCTAAACCCTGTTTCTTGTAAAGTAAGTAAGTAAAGTTTATTTCTAGAACACATTTAAACACAGTTTAAGCTGACCAAAATGCTGTACAAACAAGAACTAAGGTGCTGTATTAACCCTTGTTTAGAGAGCAATTCTCAACAAAGTAAAGGGAAGTACATAATCCTTGTGTTGTCCTTCAGGTCACTGGGACCCAAAGGACCACACAAAGGTTAATTCGGTTTTGTTTGTTTTTCTCTGAATATCCCCATTATATTTTTTCCTACGATGGCCTTAGATCGCTGTCGGAGCAGAAGCAACTTGCGTTTGCCAACATCAAGCTGACAGGAAACACTGGCAGATGAGCAGATAAAGTGTCGGATCTTTCTGGAGTTGTTTAGAGAGGGAGTTAGATTTTTAAGTGGCACGTACTTCCAGTACTTCCGTGTGCCAGTTGTGTGTGAATTGACGTCGTAGCAGGAAGAGGAAGAACGTCTGAGGGGAAAACACACGACTCTCACCCCAGAGACCGCGGCTCGTTTCCCGCAAGTCACGTTTGCTTTCCCTGTTCTTCTTTTCCTAAACCCAACCATTTGTTTTACGTTATTTTATATATTATTCATCTATATTTTATGTAAAATCACAGTGAAGGACATGCCACTTCCGGTGGCACATGGCACTTAAAAATCTAAGGCCGGCTACACGCTGGCTGCGTAGCGTTTTCAAAGTCTTTACACACCAGGAACGTGTCTGACGCGGCGCTGCTGCTGCTGCTAGCCTTGTCTAGACACATGGATGTTTCCCATTGATAAAATGAAATCCCATGTTAAACATAAATATATACTGATCTGATTACAGAAAAGACAACGTCGGCAGTATTGACGGCAAAATAGGCTCCAGAATATTTCCTTCTGGATTGACAGGTGCAATATTTGAAAAATTACATTTATATCAAAACCTCGAGACTTTCAAACATCAACATGTCATTTATTAATATATATTCGTGTTTAAATGACATATAAACATCTTTTCCTATTCTATGTTGCCTGTAAACGCTTGTCGTGTGAAAAATAGGCGTCGGTTCTATTTCTAGCGTGCACATGTTTTCGGCGCGACTCGAGACGTGCGTGTCATGCAGGCAGCGTGCACGCTCTAACCTGTTACCATGGGAGCCCAAATAAAAACTGACATGCCATGCAGTCAGTGTGTCGTGGACGACTGGAAGACGACACAAAGGGTTAATAGTTGGATGCATCATCAAATTGCTAAATCTGAATGAATTTTCATAACCTTAAAAGGTGTTTTTGTGATTTTTTCCTTTTGGATTATTAATAAGTTACGTAGGAAAGTCTTTTGTCGGGCATGTGCGTAGGATATGATCAAAAGCTCAGAGAAAGTCCCGCACACTGACCATTAAGCAAGCAATAATTTATTTAGAAAAATACAATTTACCTGATGAAGGTCTGAGACCAAAACGTTGGATTTTTCAAAATAAATTATTGCTTGCGTAATGTGTGCGGGACTTTCTCTAAGATTATTATTAAGTTAAAACCCAGGACAGAACGTTCATATGGTTGTATAAATGTGTTGTGTTACCCCTGTATCTTACAGCCTTTTTTTTTACAATTTATACAGCTTTCTGTTTCTTCTTTGGCCTGAAAATATAGCCACTCCTCCTCGTCTGCAGGCAAAGCATAGCTCGTTAGCTCAGCAAGCAAGCAACATGTCAGTAAAGGATATTTGCCGTTTGTGTAACGAGAATTTAGCAATAAAAGGCCCCATTTCAGGTTTCTGGTCCATATTCCAAAAGAAGGGTCCAAGAGAAGAAAGCATTAACGAGCAGCTAACACATTTAGGGCTACTGCTGTCTGAAAATCCTGGTTAGCTGATTGGATAAACCATCTGTCTATCACCACCTAAACCTGCCTCAAAACCAACGCTGATTGGTCTGTCGTTTGGCGAACGGCTCCAAATTTTCTCTATCTCAAGATGCCAGACTGATCTGAGAGCGGAAAACTGGAGCTCGCCAGATCAGGACGCTCTCACCAGGCTAACGTGATGCTGGCTCTGAACGAAAACGCGTTGTGGATTAGCTAGGCAGGTCGGCTAGCGCTCTGTGTCCCTCTCAGCCATTAGAGTTTTTCCAAATGGCAGAACAACATGGAAGCATCCTTGGACTTACCCGTCCGATGTTAATACAGATAAGAAATTCTTTACTTACGAGAAGTCAGATCATTGGCGGAGGTCATTCTACACCAATGAGGACATATTTATGAATGAAGACATTGATATTAGCTAATAAAATACTTAAAACACTACACAGTGTACCTTTTAAGAAGCTGGTTGAAGGAATGAAAGAGGGAGGCTGCGTTCACACGCTGCAACAAGTCCTCCATCGCTGGAAAACTTTATAATAAATCCGGTTTAAACAAAAGCCCCAAAAAAAAAAAAAAAAAAAATAAACCCCCCGGAAACAGCTCAGTGCCAATATTGTCTTTTTTGAAAATAAGGGCCAAACACAGGAACGTAATGTGCACTAGAGTTTAGATTCTCTGCCCGAGCAATTAGCCTAATTGGGTGGGGAGAAAGCTCTGCCATAATCAGAAATGTTATCTATATAGGCCAGAGGTGTAGTCCAGGTGCCAGAAAGTAGAAATCCTGTCCAGCAGCTGTCCCAACCATCACTAAACCAGCTCCTCTACCAGGTAGATGAGCTCGTTAGTGAAAACACCTGTTCTAGATGTAGAGGCAGATCCAAAAACATGGCAGGATTTTTACTTTCTGGCACCTGGACTATACACCTCTGATATAGGCTATATTTAGGCCAAAGTAACATGTGTCCAAAAAGTTGCACAAATTTGACTACAGTTACAAAATGCAACACGTGTAATGCGCGGCGTCAACATGTGACAACATACGTGTCGGCTTTGTCGAGCGCGTTAAGTGCAGCACGCTGCTCGCCTACGACAGCAAATAAAACGGGCACTTGGACGATGAACGGACACATGAAGCAGGCTCGCCGTGGCAGAAAAGATGACGGTCAGCCTTCAGCGTCCTCTTTAGTTACTTGTTGGAGCCATTTCACCACTTTGTTTTGTTTGTAGGCTACCCATGTTGGTTATGCCAATTAATGTGCAGTTTTATGTTTGAGCACTGGGTGGAGCGCTGCCTTTGGGAAGGCATAAAGGTAATCAGCCGCAGGTACACAGGGGTGTGGAAAACGGGGAAAGCAGACAGCTTTTCACTGTGTCAGTTGTGTCAGTCGTGTCAGTGTTTAAGTTGTTTGACAAGGAAAATGGATGGAACTAAACCAGCAATGAAATGAAATGGACGGTATGCTCGGTAAGCATGCCGTTACTGGAAATAAATGGGTCACAGTGCCGAAATGTAGACAAATTGTGGACATTGACATTGATTATTGGCACGCAGAACACGCATCCAAGCAAGTTCTCTCCTGGTCCCACCGTACTGGCCTAACGTTGGAGTTAATAAAAGACTACATTACTTCTCCAAGCTTGAGGGCGAGAAATGCATTGAGTTTTTTCATGTTTCTTCATTCGGATCCATTTGCGATCCGTTCCAGTCTGAATAAACTAACAGAGCAGCTTACACGCTTCGTCCTTGTTGCATTATTCATTACGATAATTTTAAACAGATTTCTGTAGTTCATGCAACTCTGAATTGTAGTTGAGAACGTCACGGTCCCACGGATTAAAAAAGTGTCGGGTTGAAATCGGGCTCGGGCTCATAATTCCAGTTAATGTGTCTGACCGGGCTTGATTTTTTTTTTTTTTTTTTGGGGCCAGGTCTAAGCTTTAACGTGCTCAGTGATCACACTGCATGAAAAGTGGGATTTTCGCCAGCGGGACTGTAGATTGTCGTGGAACTTCAGGTTTACGACTGCACTTTATTAAAAAGTGGAGAGGGCAGTTCTTTTCTAAAATTTGGGATAATCCTCCACTATACCTTTTAACATAAGTCCAGTTTTACAGATTGTAACTGTTATGTACTTAGCTACTTAAACTACTTATTGATAATTGATATAAGTTAGCTCGCTAGCTTTACTTAACCTTGGAGCAGACATATGTAGCTATGCTTATTAATCTTCGAGGCATTTAGCTGTGAGTGGGGTCTCCCACACCGCTTAATCCGTTGTCGGCATCTTTCTGCTTGGGTCTTTGGAAAGGCGATAAAAACGACCCCTCCCTCTAAACTTTTGGGGTACCTGGTGTCAGACTTGCAGGTGCCATAGGCGCATCGTTTCACCATCTTGCTGAAATCGCAATGTTTGACGGGGGTCCTTCTCCTTAGTTACAGTTGCTGAGCTATGATTGGACGAGGACCGTTCAAGGGCGGGATTTTGCGAACGGTCAGATGTCGGAAATTGACGTTGGCCTTGCTTGGCAGTTGTCCCCCCATGCCCCCCCCCCCTTAAATCAACATGCTGTGAGCTATACAAATGCAAATCAGGGTAACAGCAGGGGGAGTTTTACCCCAGGTGACATTTTTCTAAAAGGTATTAACTTAATTTAAGAACATTTTAGCTTGAATTGATTTATTTAATGAAAGTATGCTAGATTAATTACTGTGTATGTCATTAGCAATGACCAATGCTATGTAAAAAAAGATGCACAAAATAATTTATTTCAACAATTAGTTTTAATCAGGCTTTGCCACAAAGGTAAAATGTGCATTTCATGATTCCCCTTGATCAAGAAGAGATTCTGTTTCCTTTTTTTTTTTTTTTTAAAGAGCTTTATTTAAGGTTTTACAAATTATAGGCTATACATTTAAACATACAATAAGCAAAAAACAATCAATATAAACAATACAACAATTACAAAAATTTAACTAGTAAAACAAATTGAGCTTAAAGTGTGTCCAGAGTATGGAGAGTCTCATAAAGTGCATATAGTCTTTTGTAAAGTGCATATAGTCTTTTGTAAAGTGCATGGAGTATTTCATAAAGTGCATCAAGAGTCTTTCATAAGGTGCTAAGGTTCACAAGTTCAAGGTGTCCCAAGGAAGGAGCTGTTTTTTATCCATGGTTCTTCTTCTCCTGAGCTCAGTGAGAACTTGTTTGCACACATCGTCACTGTTAATGACAGTCTGTTGTATAATCATACAGCATCGTGTTTTCCACAGCTTGATGCATACAATACATATGATTATTTGTAACAGTTCTTTTTGATTCTCTGATAGAATCTCATCAATAATACAGTACATAACAGATTTATAAGAAAGCTCAATATTTACACAATACACTATTAGCTTTTCCCAGACTTCTTTAGATCTATAGCAGTCCATTAAGAGATGCTGTTGAGTCTCATCTTCTTCGCAGTAAATCATGGGACATTTTTGTTGTTGTTACATAACTCCATGAGACTACGGCTCTAACAGCAAGTCTATTCACCGACATCAGCCATCTCATATCGCGAATGCTCTCAGAGAGGTTCTTATTTTTAAAAAATTTCAGGAACAGAGTTCCTTCGTTGTACGTTAAATTTTTATAATTAATATATCCACCATATTTATAATCATTGATTTAAAAAAAAAATCATTTTACTCGGGAGGCCATTCCAGTCAATTTTAAGATTGTCATATTCATACATAAAATCACCGTAGATAAGATTATATTCTGGACCTTGTCTGGCTCTCCCTCTCCTTTTCCTCCACTTGGAGCGATCTCCGGTCCAGAGAGCATTCCTCGAGATGGCTGCTGACACATTTTTAACAAAAGCTATGTACAGTTTAATTCTCATATCTACTGCCCCTAGCCCCCCATATTCTTTACTTTTATACATAATTTCTCTTTTTGTTACTTCCCTGGTTGTACCCCAGACCAAGTTTACACAGTGTTTATTCAATTTCATTATCATTTTGTGAGATGGAGGAAAGATATTGGCTAAAAACAGGAGTTTGGATAAGATGAAAGTTTTTACAATACTGACTCTTGACTTATAATTGGTGTTTTTATTTTCCCATTTTTTTACTTCTTCTTTAACTTCACACAGTTTATTTTCCCAGTTTATTTCACTACAGTTTTGATTACAAATGGTCAAACCCAAGATTTTAATTTCATCCTTTACTTCAATGTTGAGGTCGCGTTTGTTACTTTCAACTCCGATCCAAACTCCCTCTGTCTTATCATGATTTAATTTAGCTCCTGAAGCCAGTTCATATAGGTTCAGGTGGTTTGTTAAAACATCCATCTCCATCTGGTTTTTAATAACGACTGTGACATCATCTGCGTTGGCCATGGCTGTGATTTTGGGAGCAAGACCAACGCTTGTGCCAGTTATAAGACTATCTGAATTAATAGTTTTAATAAGGGGGCTGATGGCCAGGACGTATAAAGCAGCGCTAAGAGGACAGCCCTGCTTCACCCCTCTCTCTACATTAAAAGGTTCTGTTAAAACACCATTTACATTAATACACACACTAGATTTAACATACAGACATCTAATCAAATGAATAAAACTTTCTGGGAAGCCATAAGACTTCATCACAGTCCATAAATAGTCTCTAGATATATAATCAAAGGCTTTTTTTTGGTCCAGCCCGATTATATAAAAGTCTTTTTTATCAGGTTTATTTATCATTTCTCTCAATGTGCAGAGATTGTCCCACATTAAACGGCCTTTAATGGCACACGTTTGTTCTTTTTCTATAATTTCATCTAATATATTATTTAATCTATTCATAATTACTTTGGCTAATATTCTGTTTCCATCTACACACCTGCTCTGAGTCAGCCTCGTTAGTTTCTCCCCGGCCTAATGAGCTCATTACTCTCACCTGAAGCTTTCTTGCTTCTGAATGAAAAGTTATTTCTTCAAGTCTGAAGTCTTTGGGTCCACCGGCTATAAGTACACATTATAAACCACTACATAGTCCATGTATCAGCATTAGCTGTGACTGTTCTTATTGACCAAGTTGTCTCAATGCAACAGAAAGCTGCAGCAGAGCTGATTTAATTAAGACTGTATGCAGTTTTAAGGCAGGGGTGTCAAACGTACGGCTCGTGGGCCAGAACCGGCCCTCCAAAACGGTCCACTCAGGTCCACTGGATGACTTTGCAAATTGCAGAGAAATAATTCTTTCCACTTACAAAAAATACCATTTTAATCTTTAGTGAATTTATAAGTTCTTTTTCTGTAAATTTACAGAAACACCAGAACGTAATGTGCACGTAAACATACTCATTTTGATCAAGAGGAGTTTGTGTTTCCATCTGCACACCTGCTCTGAGTCAGCCTCGTTAGCTTCTCCCCGGCCTAATGAGCTCATTACTCTCACCTGAAGCTTTCTTGCTTCTGAATGAAAAGTTATTTCTTGTCCTCCTTTTCTAAACACTTCTTCCCAAGGTTTTGTTTTTGCACTTTTTCTTTCACTTCCACCACTGCGACCAACTTGTTACCATTAGTTTTACTACTTACTTTTAATTTTTGGAATATATTGTAAAGACACCTCATTCATATTAAAAAATAAAAAGTATTTTTAAATCATAAAACCCCCTGAAATTATGAATTATTTTGACTAATAGTTAAGATCAGAATATTAGTGGATAATCTCAGTTGTCAAAGAGAGCGTTGTATGGAACCATCTATGTTTTTTTTGGGGCAATTTTCTTGAAAGAAGCCCATATTTCTGATATAGAAGCTTTGACAGGAGGGTTTAATCATATTTTTTAAATTCTTCCCAAAAGGCCAGGTGTACTGAGACAGATGTTTGAGATGTGGCGTTCAAAGTCAATAAAAGACATGAGTGCATTGCACACAAAAAAGAAGCATTGATCCATTTAAACTGGAGCTAACAATTACAGTTCTTTAAGAATCCGCTTCATAAATGTACAGAGACGACCACATGCTGAACTCACGGCGACATGTTTTACTTGCCGTTTAATGTTTTACATTTTTCAAAATAAAAGTTGTGCCCCGGTGGTTTGGACCATGACCATATATATATATTTAAATCTTAAAGGGGCCATATTCTGCTCATTTTCAGGTTCATAATTGTATTTTGAGGTTGTACCAGAATAGGTTTACATGGTTTCATTTTCAAAAAACACCATATTTTTGTTGTACTGCACATTGCTGCAGCTCCTCTTTTCACCCTGTGTTCAGGTCTCTGTTTTAGCTACAGAGTGAGACATCTTTTCTTCTGTTTTCTTTGTTGTCAGTCGCACATGCTCAGTAGCTAGGTAAGGACTACATGAGCTAGCTAGCTATTTCTCCAACTTCAGTCAGTTCAAGGCAGGATTAGCCGGGAGACTTAGCGTAGAATACCTGCAGAACAGAGACATGGAAGTAGTTCTTTTGTAGATTATGGTGAACTAGTGGGTGTTGTAGCAGTGTTTTGCCATTGAGAACAATCGGGCTAACTGCTAGCATGCTAGAGCTAGCATGGTTTAGCCCTCTCGTTTCGGGTATTGCCGTAGAAAGCCGTGCAGATGTTGACCAGCTCACCAGGAGACTGAAGGCAGGACACATTCAGAAACCTGATCTCACTCAGAACACCATGGATGGATTTATTTTTCAAAGTCTGTATGTGTGTGGAAGCACCAGAGACACAAAATAACTCCCCAAATCACCAGAAAAAGTGATTTCTTTCATAATATGGGCACTCTTAATAGCGCAACACACATCTGTTTATTTAGCTTCATTACAAATTTCAATTACAACATCATTTGTTTTAACCCTCATGTTGTCCAGTTTTCAAATTTTTTTTTTATAACAGAAAATATGGGACGTCGAAATAAGCGCTGAAAAAAAAATATATTTTTATAAGTTGTAGCATAAGCTCTTTTTTTCTTGTAACTTCCTCAAAGGGAAGTCCATGCTGAGCCAGAGTTTCTGTCACAGGAAACACTGTCAACAAAATCGTGGGAGAGCAGCGGCGTGCTGCTGGCTTGCTGACCGGCTATCAGCCCAGTAGAGCTGAGATCTGAGCTGGGACTCTCACTAGGACTTTCATAACTCTGCTCATTGTCTTCATTATCATCACTGTCATCACTCATGCTTACGATGCCGCTGATCTTCAACTCATTCTCCTCACCTGATTGACGGGAGACCTCAGGAGGGGCGTTCCCGATCTGCAGAGCAGAGGGTTGGATGAGATGCTGCTGGGACGATGGAGCATGTTGGGGTTGACGCTGGGTTGCTGGTTGTTGTTGTTTCGGTCCTCCATGCCAGTTGTTCCCAACCTGAGGTCCGGGCACCCCTCAGGGGGGCAGCAAAGATCACAGGGGCGGGGGCGCAAGTCTTTATCTGGTTTGAGGTTGAGGTATTTGCACATGTTAAACACTAGAATATATAATTTATACAAAAGTCTGTATGAAAACTATATATTTTTGTTCTCGCTTAAACTTGTAGGCAGGCTACTTAGTAGGCCAAACCTCCGGGACCTCTTAACCTGGGACCCCTGCTGTCATCAGGTCAGCAGCTAGCTGGTAGCTGCTGGCTGCTAGCTGCTAGCTGCTGGTTGTTAGCTGCTATCATTATCGTTTTTCCTGCCGCCACGGCATCACTATTTTATGAAGGAAACATGGCGGAGAAATGTAAAAGTGCTGATAACTCCTCTGTATCAAAAAAGAAAGTAAGGCTCTATCTCGAGAGTTACCTCAACTTCGGTTTCGGGGGGGGGGGCGCGCCAAGGAAAAAAGGTTGGGAACCACTGGTCTAGGCTGCTGGGCTGCTGGTTGTTGTTGTTTCGGGCCTCCAGGTTGCTGGGTTGCTTGGGAGGGAGGAGGAGTGGCGGTGTCTCCCCGCTGAGCAGAGCCCTTGGTTTTGTTGGCGAATGATTTCGGACAGTTGAAGAACGGGTGTCCTTTTTTCACCACACAGGGAGCACTCGCTATCGCTTTGGCATGAGTTGGCTTTGTGGCCCAGATTCCCACATCGCCAACACTTCACTGTGGGACAGTCTTTGACCTGATGGTCGGTCGCTTCACAGATGAAACATTTGGTTACCTGTCCAGTATAGATGATGCGCCCTGTTGGCTCCGCCCCCTCGAGTGTCAACTCTGTTGAAAAGGCACCAGCGAGGATGCTGTAATAGGAGGTTTTCTTTTCAGCGTCCTGTGCTCCTCGTATTTTTTCTGTTCTTTCTCTAGCTGCTTTCCCCTCTCTTTCCTTCGCTTGCGCTCTTCATTTCTGTCAGGTGCTGCATCGGACGTAGACGAAACTTGGACCCAAATGCAGTTAAGAGATTTATTGCAGACAGGAAAACACTTAACTTGGAGTACCATGCACAAGGCAAGGCAATTCACGACAGGGAACACAACAGAAACTGTACGCGACAAAAAGCAATCAGCCGACGAGAGACAAAGACAGAACAGGGACTAAATACACCAGGTAACGAGGACTAACGAGGGACAGGTGACACACATCAGGGCGGGGCAGAACAATCAGAACAGACTTTAAAAAACGTGACAATTTCTCTCTCTCTCTTGTCCTTTCCCTTACTATGCCTTCAATGCACGCCTGTACCTGTTTCTCATGTGCTAGTTTGAACCCTAGCCGTCCATGTTGGTCTTTCTCCATATTTATCTCTGCCTTTCTCTTTATTGCATTCTGTCTTTCTACCTCCCTCGCCTTTGGTCTCGATTGTGCATCCTTTTACTCTGTAGGTAACTCCTCCATTCTGCAAGGAAAGATCCGGATTTTGGGGCTTGTACGGAAACTGGCGATTGGGTTTTCGGCCTTGTGTAGTGGGGAAGACCATTGGCATCTCTGTCTCTTCCGCGACGTCTCTAGCATCTGTCTGGGCCGATGAAAGGCCGTTCTCTCTGTATTCCTCTTAGGAATTTAACAACATATTCCACCTCGTACTGTAGCACATCAATCCCAACTTGTGGGCTCTGGCAGCTGTTGGCTTTGTGGCCCAGATTCCCACATCGCCAACACTTCACTGTCGGACGGTCTTTGACCTGAAGCTCGGTCGCTTCGTACGGACCCAGAGAGATGGAGTTTGGTATTTGAGCTAGGTGACCAGAGGTGTCAGTATGTATACGGATTTTGTATTTCCGAACACCGCACAAAATGCCAAATTTGTCCCGTGGTTTGTATACTGATTGAATGATGTCACAGTACCGTTGTACATAAAGCTCAATGTCATGGTCGGCCACTCTACCGGTCCAGAACTTTATTACGATTGTTATCACGTCTACGGCCACAGACGACTCCACGGTCCATTCACACCATTTTGATTCTTCGATTTGGCGAAGGCAGTTTCTAGGAAGTGTCGGAGGGGTGCTTCATGGTAGAACACCAGCTCGAAATCTCTCCTATTCGGCAGGGCTACGAACGAATATATGTCCGTCGGACTCACCCAGGAGGACTGGAATAACAGTTCTTCTGCAACAAAGTCTCTGCTGGGCGCAGGGCCATCTCCGCTAAATTGCAGTCTTGCCCAGTGTGAGCCAAACTGGTCAGAGTAGGAAGCCATTTTCAGGCGCGAACAAAAACGGACAGAGGAAGGAGGTAATGACAGATAAACTCAGGCGAGTTTTCTATTTCCTCCCTTGCTTTTTTTTTTTCAAGGTCAAAAAGGACCACAATACAGCACCTTAGTGTTTGTTTGTACAGCATTTTGGTCAGCTTAAACTGTGTTTAAATGTGCTCTAGAAATAAACTTTACTTACTTACTTTACAAGAGACAGGGTTTAGAGAGCAATTCTCAACAAAGTAAACAAAAGTACATAACCCTTGTTTTGTCCTTTGGGTCACTGGGACCTGAAGGACAACATAAGGGTTAATCTTAACAAAACAACTTAAAATAAACCAGGCAAAATAATAATAATAATAATAATAATAATAAGTCCATAAAAATGGATTTATTGTTATGTTCCGGAGAATGGCGGACCCGAAAGCAGAGATGGTAGGCAGCGGAAAAGCAGGCAGAAGAAGTCCAATGAGAAAATGAATGGGAAAAACTAGAAATAACTGCAACCAGGAATGCCGAAACAAAACCGTGAAGACTAACAAACACGCAATCCAAACTGAAAACGGTACAATGATCTGACAAAGGACAAGGGGGAACACAGAGACTAAATACACAAGCTAACGAGGAAACGCAACACAGGTGACACAAGGCTGGGAAACAGGTGAAACACATTAGGGCAATCACAAGCAGTGTTGGGAAAGTTCACTTTCTAACATGAACTAGTTCAAAGTTCAGTTCACAAATTTTAAAATGAACTAAGTTCAGTTCATAGTTCATACTTCAACATTTTGAACTAAGTTCACAGTCCCAAAAATGAACTAATGGTGCGTTCTATTATTTACAAAACATACGTTGCCTAGCAACAAGCACCACTGCGTCACTTTTCCTCGGATTTCCGAGCTCGGAACTCGGACAACCGTGAGGACGCCGAGCAAGAATTCCGATACGGATTCCAAGATGGCAGCGCCCTGTGTAACTTGTAGGTATGAATTGTTGTCCTTGTTTTTGGACCACTTTGGCTTTTTAAATGAAGATTTCAATCACTCGTATTACAGCAATTCCTTACTATGTCCGTTTCACTGCCTGTTGGTAGTGGAATCGGTCTTGTTGTTTGCTAACGTGGCTAGCGTTGCTAACTCGGCCAGTGCTACCATAGCAACAGCTTTCCGTGTGGTGTCCATGTTTTTTCTCCGACTCGGACTCGCAAAACATACCAGAACGCTTGAAGTGTGGAAGTGACGTCATATCCGAGGTCCGAGTCGGTTCGTTGGGAATAATAGAACGCACCATTAGTTCATAGTTCTTTTATTCTATATGTGTCCACGAGCTATTATTTTTCTAAATTATTGCCACAGCCCAAATTTAGAACCACAGACAGCAATTATTTGATCAGTTTTAACACAAACTATGCGTCAGATTTCATCTTCATATCCGATCAGTTCAACGTGCCGTTTCAGGTCTGCTGTGGATGGGACTGAAGTGCAGATTTTCTTTTTGAAAGTTTGCCCAGAAATGTCAGATTTTTCGCATCCTCACCGAGCTCGTCATAAAACTGGTTTAAATGATCGTACGAAGCCTCCACGCTGCTTTCTGATTGGATGACCCATGTGGCGGTGAGACACTGGTGGCTGGTGTTACCAGATTGGGTGTTTTCTCCGCTACATATGAAGGCCTGTTTACGGTGTGTTTTAGCCCTGGTTTTGGCCTGGAAGGCTCTATAGAAATCTGGCGCCCTATTGGACGAAGTTAAACTGAGAGAGCGTGGCGTTCACAGACACCAGGATGAAGGAGTTCACGGTAACGTTCATCAGGCAGTAATACGGTACGTTCAGTTCACGTTCGCCCAAAATATGAACGAGTTCATGAACTATCGTTCAATGAACGCGTTCAGGCACAACACTGTACGTTCAGTTCACGTTCGCCCAAAATATGAACGAGTTCATGAACTATCGTTCAATGAACGCGTTCAGGCACAACACTGGTCAAAAGGGCGGGAAAACACAGGAAGTAAATCAAGACAAAACAGAAAACAAGACTGTCAAAATAAAACAGGAAACAGGGCAAAAATACAAAACAGAAAAAAACAGATTCCCAAAATAAGACAAAACACACCAAACCCATAACATTTACCCAACTTTGGATTTGATCTTCTGCTGCTGCTGCTTTTTTTTTTTCTTCCCGTCCTTAATGCTTTTATACATGATTTATCTTTTTATTACTTCTCTAGTTGTACCCCAAACTAAGTTTACACACTGTTTATTTAATTATAATTTTGTGCGATGGAGGAAAGATGTTTGCTAAAAACAGGAGCTTGGATAAGACGAAAGTTTTGACAATATTCACTCTTGATTGGTGTTTTTATTTTCCCATTTTTTAACTTCTTCTTTAACTTCACACAGTTTAGTTTCCCAGTTTGTTCCCACTGCAGTTTTGATTACAAATGGTCAAACCTAAGATTTAAATTTCATCCTTTACTTTAATGTTGATGTCACGTTTCTTACTGTCCGCTCCGATCCAAACTCCCTCTGTTTTATTATGATTTAATTTGGCACCGGAAGCAAGTTCATATAAGTTCAGGTGGTTAGTTTAAACATCCATCTCCATCTGATTTTTAATAACAACTGTGACATCGTGTGCGTAGGCCATGGCACAGGGGCGGATCTACCGGGGTGGCATAGGGTGGCAAATGCCACCCTAAAAGAAAGCCTTGCCCCCCCTGCTGCCACCCCGGTTGGCAGCAACAAATTAAAAGTTACGACCAGTTTGACCATTTACGAGCGCGAATCTCCAAAGTCCGACTGCAGTCAGTCAAAAACTGTTCCCCAAAAACTTCCCCTCTATCACATCTGCCTCTTATCACCTGGGTCTTACCTTAATGCCTGTCCTGTGATAAAGCCCCTTACTTCTATCATACTTCTATCTCCTAGTAAGTGAGATCACATTGTATGGTCACTTATTCCTAATATCTTCTATCATACTTCTATCTCCTATTAAGTGAGATCACATTGTATGGTCACTTATTCCTAATATACTTCTATCATACTTCTATCTCCTAGTAAGTGAGATCACATTGTATGGTCACCTCAAATGCAGGACACTGATTGCATGAGATGAAGTTTGTCTGTATGAGTTTGTAAATGGCAGCCTGTGCCCTTTTGTAGTGTCTACATACTATTTCTCATCAAACTGTGATAACTGTGATTAAATTCAGTGTATATATATATATATATATATATATATTTTATATATATATATATACATCTGCCATATGTTGCCACCCCTCAAAAATTCCTGCCCCCCTCTTGCTTTTTTTTTTATAAAGAGCTTTATTAAGTTTTTACAAATTACAATTTATAGGCATACATTTAAACATACTGTAGGCTACATAACATCAATATAAACAATACAAGAATTACAGAAATATATCTAATATAACAAAATGTGCAAACCAAGCTTAAGTGCATAGTGCCTAGAGCCTCTCATAAAGCGCATAGAGATTTTTATAAAGTGCATAGAGTCTTTTATAAAGTGCATATAGAGTCTTTTATAAAGTGCATATAGAGTCTTCATAAAGTGCATATAGAGTCTTTTATAAAGTGCATATAGAGTCTTCATAAAGTGCATATAGAGTCTTTTATAAAGTGCATATAGAGTCTTCATAAAGTGCATATAGAGTCTTTTATAAAGTGCATATAGAGTCTTCATAAAGTGCATATAGAGTCTTTTATAAAGTGCATATAGAGTCTTCATAAAGTGCATATAGAGTCTTTTATAAAGTGCATATAGAGTCTTTTATAAAGTGCATATAGAGTCTTCATAAAGTGCATATAGAGTCTTTTATAAAGTGCATATAGAGTCTTCATAAAGTGCATATAGAGTCTTTATAAAGTGCATATAGAGTCTTTTATAAAGTGCATATAGAGTCTTTTATAAAGTGCATATAGAGTATTTTATAAAGTGCATATAGAGTCTTCATAAAGTGCATATAGAGTCTTTTATAAAGTGCATATAGAGTCTTTTATAAAGTGCTGTAGTTCACAGGTTCCAAGTGTCCCAAGGAAGGAGCTGTTTTCTGTCCAGAGTTCTTCTTCTCCTGATCTCAGCGAGCACTTGTTTGCACACGTCTGCACTGTTAATGACAGTCTGTTGTATAATCATACAGCATCTTGTTTTCCACACCTTCATGCATACAATACATGATTATTTTTAACACTTCCTTTTGTTTCTCTGGTAGAGGTTTGTCAACAATACGGTACATCACAGACTTATATGAAAGATCAACATTTACACCATACACTCCTAATTTGTCCCAGACCTCTTTAGCTCTATAACAGTCCATCAATAGATGCTGCTGTGTCTCATCTTCATTGCAATTTATCATGGGACATTTTTTTGGTTTTTACATAACAACTCCATGACACCACCGCTCTAACAGCGAGTCGGTTTACAGACATCAGCCATCTCATGTCACGAATGCTCTCTGAAAGGTTTTTATTCTTTAAAAAATTCAGGAACTGGGTTCCTTCGTCGTGTGTAATGTGCTTATAATTTATATATCCACCATATTTATAATCATTAATTGCATTTTTCGACGTCCAGGCCTAACTTCTCCAAATGCTTCAAGAAGACATCTGTTAGCCCTGCGCCTGATGTGTCAAGCACTGGTAGGAAACCCACAAATGCTCTCCAACAGTAGCCGACTTGGCACTTGACAAAGCGCAGTGTCACAGAGAGCTGCTCTATGGGTGCAGTCCATTATCACAGAGTAGTAATGGGATTGTTTTACTCCTTGTATTATTGCTTCCACTGTCTTGTCTCCAATAAGAGTGATCAGCTCATATTGTATCGTTTTCCCCAGATAATGGTCAGCAATCTCATTTGTCTCCGCTCATCTGACATGCTCGCTCATCACTGGGTCAAACTCTGCAAGCAGCTCCACCACACCTAGAAAGTTTCCATGGTTTGTTTCATGTAGGCTGGAGTTGTGGCCACGGAAAGCAAGGTTTCGTTCTGCAAGGTGACAGACTATGGCAATTAACCTTTTCATGACGTCGTTCCACTGTCTTTTTTTTCAACATTTGCATTTCTTGATAGGTATTGTCAATGGTACTGTGCCTTTTTTACGCGCTTCTCCAGCTCGCGCCAGCTGTCCATATTGGCACGGTGTGTAGGGCAGAACCGGGACGAATGAAACAGTTTTTATTAAACGTCATTTACAAAGACATCGTAAAACAATGAAAGCTTATATTTTGTCACTAGCAACCTACATCTGTCCTCTGTTAAATAAAGTTGCATTTTCAGCTCTGACTGAAACCGTTGGGGAGTTATTTAAGCAGTAGTCTGACGTGCGTTTTGTTTCATTCGTCCCTCCTGGCCTGGACGAATGAAACAGGCGTGGGGGACGAAAGAAACATCCAGTTTAAGCTATGCACACTTCCCACAACTTCAATATTTGGCAACATATCATGAATGTTACTTCAGATAGGTGTTATTTCAGATAGATTGCTGCAGGGCTACACGTCTTGGTGAATGTCTGTTAACAACTCATTGCCGTCATCGTGAAGTGCGTATCTCGCGGTTATGGAAATACCATGGCACTATGCCATTTATATAGTTAGAATAATACATGTTTCCAATTATATAATGTTTCTATAGTACAAAATGTTATTTCACTCTGTTCCGATGTGGGTAAGGCCACCGCACATCCAAATAAGTTCCCTTAACGACCCACAGCCCGTCAGTCTCCATAGGATAACATGGCAAAACTCGACCCCCTACCTGATAGCCCCAAATATATTGACATCTTTCTAAAACCACTTTTCCATGTCTCACCTGTATAAAATATAGTATAAACACAGATATGTGTGCAATTACTTAGAATACATGGGGTTTACTGCCTGGTCAGGTCGAATGAAACAGCTGTTTCATTCGTCCCGACAGCAACAGTTGACATTTAAACCTATTTTGCTCCTAAACTACAAAACTCTGACAGTCCACACTGTAGGACATTTTAAAACGCTAATTCATCTGTCGTATGACCATGACAACGGTACATGAAACAAGAAATACAACCTGTCATTAAAAAAAAATTACCGCATCAAACATTTTACATACCGCACTCAAATTGGGTTCGCGGGTCTAACTTGGTAGCAGCATGACGCCATGACGCCAACTTTCCTGGGTCTGGTAGACCTTGTGTGCTGGACGTGCTGACGAAATTTGACATTTGCAACGTGTATGGTTTTCGGGATAACTGCAATGTTTCATTCGTCCTCCGTTTCAATCGTCCTGGTTTTACCCTATTAGATTTTTCATGATCCTGGAGTCTAAAAAATGATAAAAGAATGTTGGCAAAAAAAGTGACAAAAACGTCTAAAAAGAGTGCAAAAAAAATCCCCCCAAAAAAAAATCAACAATAACATCGAAAATTTTTGACAAAAACATCGGGGAAAACACCGAAAAAAAGTGACGAGATATTTTGAAAAAATTTACAAAATTAATTGAAAATTTCACCCAGAAAAAAAAAAAGTTGCATAGTCAATGGGAAGACAACACAAGGGTTAAGACTAATGGAAAGAAAACTTTTAGTTTACTACACTTTCTTTCTTTACACTTTCACCCACACACAGTTATCGTTAGAAAAAGCATTGTTTGCATGAAAAACTTTACTAATGTTAGTAACCAACTGGAGAAGTCATTAAAGTTTATACAATACAAGTTTATAAATACACTACATGTTATATTACAGTTATAGCTTTAAATATTGAAATTGTAGATAGATTTCTTTAAGATACATTAAACATTCTTGCGCAATTCAAAAAAACAACAACAAATTAGCTTATATTTCATATGTATTTACAAATCATCCCATTCTGTTCAAGTCATCAGATCACAATTATTTTATCAAGTGCAGCTTAAGAAAGTTAAACTAATGTCTCTTTAAACCATAAAGGATCAACAAATAATCAAGAAACAAGTGAAGTAAAAATGAAAAAAATCGTAAACAAAGCCAGAAAAAGATATATATTTAACTTTCATGAACACATTTCACTCATGTCTAGTTTAAACTACAGAAATTATAGTTAGTATACATCGACATGTGTGCTTTTTCCTCTCAAAAGACAATTCATACGAACTTAATGGCAAAATGGGCAAATCAAAAAATGACATTTGAATTACCAAGCAAACTAATCTTGTAACCAACAATAAGTAGCCTAGTTCTAAGTCTTCTCAATAGTTGGATTTATTTATTTTTATAGCCTACTTATTCTGGCACAATGAAGACATGACTCAACATGTTTCATCATGTCTTCAACTACGTCCGCAGAAAGCCTTTTTTTTTTTTCTTAAACCAACGGACAATATTTTAATTCGCTCTTCATGTGACCTACATTTTATTTTCATGAAACTACTTTAGTAAACCCTTGTGTGTGTGTGTGTGTGTGTGTGTGTGTGTGTGTGTGTGTGTGTGTGTGTGTGTGTGTGGTTATGTGTGTAATGTCTGTGTATGTACTTATATTAACTGTATTTTTGTTTTAACGATGTTTCTTGTGCCAACAGTTTGAATACATTTGACCAGTAAAACGGTCAAAAGCGGTAGAAGCGCGGGAGCAGGCTGCCTGTCTTCAACTACGTCCGCAGGAGGGCTTTATATGTCGACGCTCTCCGTTGCTGTTCATCAGTTGACAAACTAGACTCTGACAGAATGAGTGGACGCGGAAAAGGAGGCAAAGGACTCGGGAAAGGAGGCGCTAAGCGTCACCGTAAAGTTCTCCGTGATAACATCCAGGGCATCACCAAGCCCGCCATCCGCCGTCTGGCTCGCCGCGGCGGAGTGAAGCGTATCTC
The DNA here is from genome assembly GCF_010015445.1 of Perca fluviatilis. Taxonomy (NCBI): domain Eukaryota; kingdom Metazoa; phylum Chordata; class Actinopteri; order Perciformes; family Percidae; genus Perca; species Perca fluviatilis. The sequence goes on from NC_053134.1 coordinate 2,662,931, forward strand.
CGGTCTCATCTACGAGGAGACCCGCGGTGTGCTCAAGGTCTTCCTGGAGAACGTCATCCGTGACGCCGTCACCTACACCGAGCACGCCAAGAGGAAGACCGTGACCGCCATGGATGTGGTCTACGCTCTGAAGAGACAGGGCCGCACCCTGTACGGCTTCGGAGGCTAAATCAACGACCTGACCTGATCTAACGACAACAACCCAAACGGCTCTTTTAAGAGCCACACACTTCTTCTTAAAGAGCATATTTTCTGCAATATTTAAAATATAAATCCAAAAACTCATATAAAAGTGTATAACTCTCAACTAAGTAATCTCTATGTAATGCCCGGTTTCACTGTGATCCAAGTCTCCTTTCGTGTAACGCAATTTAAGGAGACACAATGTTCGCATGCAGTGTGTTGCTTACACCGGGAGATGAGGAGCAATTTATATAAGATATTCTAAAAGCACTCTCACAGAAGTTAACATTAGATAATACATATTTAAAGATATAAAACAAACACATTTCACTCATGTCTAGTTTAAACTAAAGAAATTATAGTTTACAACGACATTTGTGCTTTTTCCTCTCAAAAGACAATCCATACGGAGTCCTTCATATTGCCTTCCGTGTAACACATAACTTCAGCAGAGATAATGTTAAATTAAGATGGACTTTATTAATCCCACACTGGGGAATTTCCTGAAAAAGCCAGTTCCCTGACCGGGAATCGAACCCGGGCCGCGGCGGTGAGAGCGCCGAATCCTAACCACTAGACCACCAGGGAAGCATGTCTTTAACTAGGGAGATGATGATCATCAACAAAGGTCAGGCTTTAAAGCATATAAAATCAGCTATAGAAAACATGTTACTACACAGTTTCATATTTTTGTCTGGATAAGGTAAACACACCCGCCCACAAATTAGCATTACATAATACATATTGAACACTGGGGAAATTCCGGAAAATCCTAGTTCCCTGACCGGGAATCGAACCCGGGCCGCGGCGGTGAGAGCGCCGAATCCTAACCACTAGACCACCAGGAAATTTTAACTGGAATATATCATCACAATTATAATAGAAAATGTTACTACACTTGGATAAGTAAACACACCCCACAATTATACATAATACATATTAACACTGGAAATCGAAATCCTAGTCTGCGGGAATCACCCGGGCCGCGGCGGAGGCGCCGATCTAACCACTAGACCACCAGGGAAGCACGTATTGTGCGTAGCTCACACCGGGAGATGATGAGGACCAACACAGGTCAGGGTATTTAAAACATACAAGCTTTAAACTTTAAAGCATATTAAAAAAAATCAGCTATCATTCTTATATTTCAGTCTGTAGATTAGATATTGTAAATACACCCACACACAAGTTAGCATTATATAATACATATTGAAACATCTCATAAAACTTAAAAAAAATCCCCAAGGGGCAATTCATTTTTTACAGTCTTTCCTATCCCTGTAAATAATCATAGTGCTTATCTTTTAACCCATTTTACCCATGTACTGGTTCCCCTTATGTCCCCAAGTCCCTTCGTCTGATTTAATTTAAATAATCTAAAGTCTTTTACATGAGTGATTGTGTGGATGAAACACCAAATTGTAACCCACCCCAAATCTGATGGCTGTGTTTGAAACATTTTAAGCAGGGATGATGTGATTGTGTGATCAATATTCGTCATCATAATAGGACATTTTGTACATTCATCCAAGCTAATTTGAACTGAAGCTAAAATATTCCTTCAGATATAAAATGTGTGTAAAAACACAAAGTATGAGTTTCCTAATTTCACTTGTTAATCAGACACAAATAGCTCAGGTTATGCCACTTTGTTTTAATTGAGTCATTTTAATTCTCAACACTTTTCAGCAGTGGCAAACACTTTGCGGTAATGCCGACTAGGTGGCAGCAGCTGCGCAGCGCTTGTTTTGTTCTTTTCTAAACCGGCTGTAGAGGGAGAAAACTGCGAGCATTTAGCTCTGCAAGAAAAGGAAAAGGAAATAATATCCTGAATAGTGATTTATTTCCTCTTTCTTTTGATGGTGTTGTCTGAAGACCTTCATCTGTTGACATAGCTGTACTGTGGGACTGTGGCGGACTGAAAGGGCCATTCACATTGTACGCGCAAACGGCAGCACTGCGCTATGAAACCCATTATTGTCAATGGCTTGCGCGCGCAAGAACTGGTCTGCCGCTGCGCTGAGCGGCATTTTGCGGCTGGCTGCTCTTGTGCGTGCCGCGGTCAAAGTTCAACATGGGTGTCACTGCCCGTTTTGAGTCGAGCGCAGATGTGAGTCGCGCATACTCGGATTTAAACGGTTTACTGCATAACGTGTCATACTGAAATTTGTGAAATCCGTAAAATAATAAACGTTTCTCTTTACATACAATAACAGAAGATGGAAATCATTTCAAAAACGTGTTAGCTCTCTATGATTGTTAGATTGCTAACGTATAGCTTAAAACGCCATTCAAGTGACAGCCTTTGTCGTGTTTGATTGCTAACTCGTAGCCAGCAGTCATTTCAAAAACGTTTTAGCCATCTATGATTGTTTGAATGCTAACGTTAGCTCATAGACTGTGCGTTAGCTCCAAAAGGCCGTTCTCGCATCTCGTACGCTACTTGTCGCACGCGCGACTCAAATCTGCGAATCAAAACTTTGACCGCGCAAGAGCGGCCGCGGTGCGCTGTGATGTGTCTGAATAAAAATAAAAAAAGTAAACACCGAACACACGTGGATCAACAAACACAACAAGGCCTCTTTTTGTTTCAAAGACAGAAACATCGTCTCCACCAAATCACTACTGTGTATCCTACACCAGGGGTCTTCCACATTTTTTGAGCCAAGGACCCCTTAACTGAAAGACAGATGGAGCAGGCACCACCTACATATATTCTATAAAATGATGTTGCATATTAGACTGGGCCTACAATAACATGTAGGGTGGCTTAAAGCCTTCATAAAAACCTTTTTTGCATAGAATACTACGCTATTCAAATAATAATTGTTGGCATGATTTTATAAATCATGTATAAAAACAGTGAATCCTTAGGATTAACTGTATCTGTGGATGGCCTTAGTGACTACCTTACATACAGGCTAGTAAGAAGTGGGGATTTATGTGTGCTGATAATTTGTTGGATTCATGTTAAGACTTTTCAGTTTTTAAAAAACTTTCAAAAATTAACAATAATTTGGAGGCCCCCCTACAGTGACTCTGAGGACCCCTTAGGGGTCCCAGACCCCCTGTTGAAGATCTCTGTCCTACACAATGTCTCATGTAGCCTACTGCAGCATCTGATGTACACCGGATGCAGATATTGGCGCACGTATGACATAAATTTGAGCTCAGCCCGGCGGCGAGCACTGCCCGATGTGAGTCACTTTTGCGACGAGAAGCCTCCAAGATGCTAACGGCTTTTTGAGCTAACGCACAGTCTATGAGCTAACGTTAGCAATCAAACAATCATAAAACGTTTTTGAAATGACTGCTGCTGCTGCTAGCTACAAGTTAGCAATCAAACACAACGAAGGCTGTCACTTGAATGGTGTTTGAGCTAACGTTAGCAATCTAACAATCATAGATAGCTAACACGTTTTTTGAAATGATTTCCATTTTCTGTTATTGTATGTAAAGAGAAAAACGTTTATTATTTGATGGATTTCACAAATTTCAGTAAGACACGTTATGCCGTAAACAGTTTAAATCTGAGCATGCTCGACTCACATCTGCACTCGAATCACATCGGGTAGTGACAGCACAACAAATATAGTTGGGAATAGGACAACCTAGCGGCGAGCGCAGCGTACAATGTGAACGGCCCCTGAGAGCGACAGCGCAGCGGTGTGTTTCCACTCTGCTAGCCGTAGGGGAGAGAGCGTGATGAACTTCAGGCCTGAGTTTGGATTTCCATTTCTACTATCTCACCAGTAAGGTCTTTTCCCTCTTGTGGATTTGGAGGATCGTGTCGGATACATCGTGTTTGTTTTTCTTTTAGACTCCGCTCCAACAGGTACCGGGTTGTGCACTACTATATTAAAGAGACTATTGCTGCAGCAAAACTTAAAATGTGGTTTCTGGCCAGAACATATTTTGTTGACATATGTATTTTGGGGTGGGAAATGTGAGTGTAATATGCGTTGTTGGACATTTTTAATAATACTATTTTCTTGAAAAGAGTTACTGTGTGTTTGTGTTTTCATTCTCTGTGTGAAGTCAATAATCATCTACAGCAGGGGGGTCAAACTCATTTTCCCAGAGGGCCACACTGGAAAGAGAGAATCCCACCGAGGGCCAGACATGGAGAGATTATTGACGTGCTTTTGTTACTGCATGTCACTTTTTAAAAACATTTTGGTAGCTTTTTTCTTAATTTTTGTTGTTTTTGTTCAGACTTTTTGTGGCTTTTTTCTGATATTTGTCACCTTTTTGTAAATTTGTTGCTATTTCCGACATTTTTGTACGCTTTATGTCGTATTTTTGTTGACATGAAGGCCTACAAAAGTCATCAAAAGAGTTCCTTAACCATTGTAGAATTTAGCAAATCAAGCAAAACAATGATTATATTTTTTAACAACAACCTGTATCTCAGCCTGAATATTAAAACTCTCTCTCTGCTTCTTCTGGGAGAATTTCTGAGTCTCAGAGTTGGCAAATCTGCCCAAATTCTGCTTTGAATGTCAGGTAATTGCAGTTTAAAAAACACTTTCCTGTTTGGCGCACTACTAGGCGGGCAAAAATGTATTGTGAACCACAAACTGATATACGGGCCGGATCTAAATCTGCAAGGGGCCAGATTTGGCCTGCGGGCCTCGAGTTTGACACCTGTGATCTACAGCCAAAGACAAATTAGTTGTTATGTGTCAGTGCATTTGATATCTATCTTATTTAAAAGTATTGAAGTAGTGATCCCAGCCCTTGAGGTGTTTTTGCAGGTAAATGTTGAAGGCTGATTAGAACCTGGTTACAAAATCATGAAAATAAGCATACTCGAATTTTGAACATTGTATAAACACTGCTAGTACACAAATAATATCAAATAAACAGGGAAGCTGTGCAAATAAATTTCCCAAATGAAAGTGTGTCTTTGGCACTTTACCTGCATCATTACCCAATAATGCAACCCTCTATCACTTTAATTTGTCATTTATCACTGCAAATATTGCACTTTAGATACTATTTTTATTGTTGGTTCTGAATTGCTTATTGTTCGTGTTTTACGAGTCTGTTACTGACAATGTCAAGTCCTACTCTTGTTAACTGTTTCTTTAGGAGATGTGTAAGACATGAATAATAGTTTATTTTATTAGCCGTCTCCACAAAATAAACACTGAATGCTAAACACAATTAGTGTATCATTACACACGAGTAGAAGGAAAAGCGCTTATTACTCAACAAGGATGAGAAAGCTATCTGAATGGATGGCTTGGGTTCTTCTTGGGTTACAAATGTCTTAAAACAAGGACTAGATTTAGGAATAGCTTCTTTCCCAAAGCGATAAGTCTTAAATGAAGCTAAACATTTTGATGATGCAGTTTGCACTGTTACTCAGAACTTTTTCCACATTACAATATTTATTATTCACTTTGTGTGTGGGCAAGTTGTGTTTTTAGGTTATGGTTAGGATGTGCTGTGTTTGCAATGAAAGGGTTGTAAAATACATTTTTATATAGATTACAATGGTGAAGCAGACTAGAGTGGTTAACCATTTCATTGTACTTAAATGCTATGACAAAAGCATTCAAGTCAATTTTAATAATGTAAGAATATTTGCTTATCAGCAAACACTTAAAATGAGCACAGTGGTTTACAACCCTGATATAACTACATTAACTTATAGCTAATTGTATTAGAATATGGAAGAGGAATAAGGATAATAGCTCTGAGATGGATGTGTGGTGGCTCTTAAAAGAGCCGTTTGGTTGTTTTGAGCGGTCAGGTGAGTTTAAGCCCTCTCGCCGCGGATACGACGGGCCAGCTGGATGTCTTTGGGCATGATGGTGACCCTCTTGGCGTGGATGGCGCACAGGTTGGTGTCCTCGAACAGGCCGACCAGGTAAGCCTCGCTGGACTCCTGCAGAGCCATGACGGCGGAGCTCTGGAAGCGCAGGTCGGTCTTGAAGTCCTGAGCGATCTCCCTCACCAGGCGCTGGAAGGGCAGCTTGCGGATCAGCAGCTCGGTGGACTTCTGGTAGCGACGGATCTCCCTGAGAGCCACGGTACCGGGCCTGTAACGGTGAGGCTTCTTCACGCCGCCGGTGGCCGGGGCGCTCTTACGGGCAGCCTTGGTGGCCAGCTGCTTCCTGGGAGCTTTGCCTCCGGTGGACTTACGAGCGGTCTGCTTGGTTCTTGCCATTCTGCTTCACTTTACTGACGAAAAGTAGCTTTGATTCTGGAGCGTCAGTCTTTGGTTATATAGCCAGAGCCGGCGCAAAGGCGACGCTGATTGGTCCAATGTGAGCTGGCGCAAAAGCGACGCTGATTGGTTCAATGTTTGTTCGTGCTACAGCAGCTCATCCATTGGACAAAAGGAATTTGAAAATTCAAACTTACCCGCTCATTTTAATCTATTGTTTAGTTTAGTAAATGTGTAAAGCTTTGGGGTATTAACAGAACAGATAAACACACTTTTTTTATTTCTTGATCTTATATTTGCTATTATTAACACGTGTGTTTTAACTTCCACTTTATTTTCCATTACATATGGCATACTATACCTGTTTTTAAGTCCATTAGGTCTATTTTGCCTTATTGTAAGCACTTCCTGCTGCATTTCTTGAAGCAGTTATTGTAGGCACATATAATGAACTCTTCACTGACAAATTTAGTTTATTTAATTTCATAAAATAAACATGTTTTGTATATCAGTGTGTTGTGAGAAAAATCATTTAGGAAACATTTAATATAAATAAAAAACAAGTTAAGTGTGTTAACATGTTTCCACAGGGCTATAGATCTGTTAATCAGTTACACATGTTGAATATAAAAAACACAAATGTCTACATCTGATATAGTGTATATGTTATATTAAACAGTAAAACCTTTATGAATTATCATCATTACACAGGTCATATCCATGTATAAAATATACTATACCTGCACTTCTGCCATTTATACCTTCATTCCACTTTTTATTTCCACTTTAACTTACTATTACCATACTATTTATCTAGTATACAGCTATGATGGAAAATTGCCAAAAGATTTGGGTGTGTCACTACATAACATTTTGTACTTACATCCATTATTAATCAAGATACATTTGTTCTTGTAACTTTATATATTATACAGCTATTTTCACTGATACTGTCTGCATCTGGTTAGTTGTCAAAACGCATACTTTCTGTGTGCAACAATTGATTAGGATCAATAGAAATCTGGATCTAAATACTTAACTATGAGATAAATCTACAGCTGAATAAAACAATTGATAAGCAGTGACTTTCCACCATAGTAGCTGTAAACTGTTTTAGTGTGTTTGCAGACACCAAACTAACCTTTGTTTTATAAAGATATAATTGCAGGAGCTGACTGTTTTTACTTTTAGTCTTTAACAAACATCTCTTCTCACCATCAAACTGCTTTTGGCGAACTTCTGATGTATTTTAAAGCATTTAGGAGAGGAATTACAAGGAAAAGACTCGCAGCAGCGCCTCACACGGCAGTAGTTTTGGGAGGTTTAAAGGCTTCCCAATCAAAATACAAACCTATTTAAAGCTTTATTTGATTTATACATGAAGACAAAGTCCTTCGCTATCAGTTCCGATAGATTTTACACTTTGTTTGCTCCTCCAGATGTGTATTTTATACATTTATTGGTGACGAGAAAACACAAGTGACAAGGTAATCGTGCTGCACTGGAGAGCGGCAGACTGGATTGTCTCTCCACGGTTCTCATGGTGCGTTTGAGTGTCTGTTTTAGTTGAACTCATTTAAAAATATGCTTATATTCAAGGAGGAAATATAATAGCAACTGAAGTTTAACTCAATAGCTGGTATTATAATAATAATACGCTTTATATGTATAGTTATGAGCGGACTCATAACTAAAGTGCAATGATTTCTCTTAAAATCTGATTATAAATAATGAGCTGAGATACCAAACAAACTATGAAAGTATGTACAATGGTTATAGTGCAAATATAAAATAAAGTAATCGGGAAAATGGCTCTTTATGGCATTTGGGTGGCTCTTAAAAGAGCCTTTTGATGGTTGAAAGCAAACTTGTAGATTTACTTCTTTGCTGGTTTCTTGGCTGCAGCCTTCTTTGCGGGTTTGGCAGCTTTGGGTTTAACGACCTTCTTGGCGGCTTTCTTTGGGGTGACGGCCTTTTTGGGTGCAGCTGCCTTCTTGACCACCTTCTTTTTGGGGCTCTTTGTAGCCTTCTTGACCGGGGTCTTCTTCGCTACCGCGGTCTTCTTTGCCTTCTTGGGTGTCGATGCTTTTGCCTTCTTGGCGGCTGCTGGTTTCTTAGCGGCGGCGGGCTTCTTCGCTGCCGGCTTCTTGGCTTTGGCTGCGGGCTTCTTCGCTGCTACCTTCTTGGGCTTCTCAGCGGGCTTGGCTGCCTTGAAGGACCCGGACGCACCGTTTCCCTTGGTCTGGGTGAGAGCTCCTTTGGCAACCAAAGCCTTCACGGCGCGTTTAATGAGGGCGGATTTGTGCTCGACGTCGAAGCCCTGAGCGCCCAACTCCTTCTTCAAAGCCACGTAAGAAATACCTTTACGTTCCTTGGAGGCGGTGACGGCCTTCAGGATGAGCTCAGCGGCGCCGGGACCGGTCTTCTTGGCCGGCTTGGCTGCCTTCTTCTTGGGTGCCTTGGTGGCTGGGGCCGGTGCGGCGGGTGGAGCAACTGGAGCGACTTCTGCCATTGTGTTATCAAAGTGATCTTCTCGAGTAGTCTGAGATGACTGATAGAAAACTCCCAGCAAAGAGTGGAACTTAAACACATCATGAGAACCGTAGAGAGACAACCTCGGTCTGCCGCTCAGCAGTGCAGCAGGAACACTTTGTCACTTGTGTTTTCTCGTCACCAATAAATGTATAAAATACACATCTGGAGGAAGTACTAAAGTGTAAAATTGAATGTAACTGATAGCGAAGAAGTTTATCTTCATATATAAGTCAGATAAAGCTTTATAGATGTTTGTTTTTTGATTGGGAAGCCTTTAAACATCCCAAAACTACTGCCGTGTGAGGCACTTCTGCGGGTCTTTTCCTTGTTATTTCTCTTCTAAATGCTTTAAAATACATCATAAGTTCACTAAAACCAGTTAGATGGTAAGAGGATAAGTTTGTTTAAAGGCTCAACATAAAAACAGTCAGCTCTTGCTATTATATCTTTATAAAACAGGGGATAGTTTGGTGTGTGCAAACACACCCAAACGTTCCTTGGGACTTTACATCTGCCATGATTGAAAGTAATTGTGCATGATTTGTTTTAATCTGCTGTAGATTTATTCTATATTTGAGACAAATCTAAAAGTATTTCTTAGTCATTAAAGCCAATGCACGTAACATTTACACTTTATTTCACTTTCTGCCATTCACTTTGGGCAGATCTGTTCATCTCTTCTGCAGCAAACACAGTCAACTGCACATGTGGCCCAAGGCCTGTATAAAGTTGGAGTGAATTACATTACTCAGTTAAAAGATCATATATATTTACTATGATAACATTTAAAGTGTATATGTAGCTTTAATATGTATCAGCCTGGCACATGTCTTATACAAGATTTTTGAAGGTATATTTTTAAATATAGGCCTAGTGACAGTTTCATGGTCTCATTAAGTTCTATCAACCTGACAAAAGAAATATTAAGTCACAGTCTCTGAAATGAAGTCAGCAAGATGTTCTTAACTTAAAAAGTCACGTAGAACTAGAAAGCCTTTATTTTCAAGGAAATTAAGAACTACTCCTGATCAGTGCAATAAAAAGACACGAGAAAATACCACAAGGGCAAAACAACTTCAGCAAACAAACAGTCTGCAGCCCACAACACAGGTTCTTAAACAATAATTCAAATTGTATGTATAGTTGCACTTGAATGAACGTAATGATTGAACTTCAATACATTTCTTTTTCTTGTTAGGAGTTTTTGAGTGCATTTTACTTTAGGGGAGAGAGAGAGAGAGAGAGAGAGAGAGAGAGGGAATGACATGCAACAAATGGCAGCAGGTCAAATTCAAAGCCACAGTGCTGCCTATTCATCCTGCACATATACTTATTTTTACTACTCTTATAATGTTACTGTTTCTGCACTACAATGGTACTGTTACCACACTACATAGCTGTACATATCTGTCTATATGGTTCATACTGAATATCCATATTTATTCTTTTTTCTTATAATAATACACTGCATATACCTATATTATTCTTACTACTATTATAATGTTACTGCTACTACATTGCACATATCTGTACATGTTGTTCATACATTGTTCATATTACATAGTCATATTTATTCTGCTCTTATAAGGTATCTGCTAATACACTGCACATATTTATATTTAATTTAAATTACTCTAAACCACCTTCAGTAAACCAACTGTATACTAGGCCTACTGTCTACACTGCACTATATTTCTTGTCTATACTTGTATATCACATTGCACTTTTCTGCTCTTTTTGCACTACTGGTTGGACGCAAAATGCATTTCGTTGTCTTTGTACTTGTACTCTGCACAATGACAAAGTTGAATCTAATCTAATGTATGCACACTCTATGGGTGAGCTAGGGGTTGCCCCGTTAATGTTTTAATCTTAAATTAGTGGGACTATTGTATTGCTCTCTGAACTTGATTATCTTGTTATGAATAGTGTCAGTTAATTTGCCACCAGTTATAATAGTCTTTAAAGTTGGGTTACATAATGGTTTGGCTCCGCAGAACATGTCTAAACTACTCAGCAGGGATTTTGGGACATTGTTTGAATCAGATCCAGATCAGGTAAAGGTGCTCTTAGTAACCTGGTGTAACAAACTGCAATCTGACATCTTATACAGCGGTGCTTTTCGACCTTGTTGAGATGAAGCAATATCTTCTTGTGATTATTCATCACAGATAATGGCCTCATTAATGGTCTGAATTATCAGCAGTTGAAGCAAAGACTGTTTCAGACTGTTTCAGATGGATTTTAGAGGCCCGAAACCAGAAAAAGCCACAACATTTTGTTTAACGTTTGTTTTATTTTAAATTCTAAATTAAGTTGCACTCATTAAATTTAACCTCAGACCTTAGGTGATGCTGGTTGTACATTTTGGAGGGTGGATGGTTAGATTGTGCATCTCTGTTAGTTTTTTTACCATTTGCACACATACTGTGTGTATATATATATATATATATATATACAGTACAGGCCAAAAGTTTGGACACACCTTCTCATTCAATGTGTTTCCTTTATTTTCATGACTATTTACATTGTAGATTCTCACTGAAGGCATCAAAACTATGAATGAACACATATGGAATTATCTACTTACAAAAAAGTGTGAAATAACTGAAAACATGTCTTATATTTTAGATTCTTCAAAGTAGCCCCCCTTTGATTTTTTTGATAACTCTGCAAACCCTTGGTGTTCTCTCAATGAGCTTCATGAGGTAGTCACCTGAAATGGTTTTACCTTCACAGGTGTGCTTTGTCAGGGTTAATTAGTGGAATTATTTCCCTTATTAATAAAAAAATCAAAGGGTGGCTACTTTGAAGAATCTAAAATATAAGACATGTTTTCAGTTATTTCAAACTTTTTTGTAAGTAGATAATTCCATATGTGTTCATTCATAGTTTTGATGACTTCAGTGAGAATTTACAATGTAAATAGTCATGAAAATAAAAAGGAAACGCATTGAATGAGAAAGTGTGTCCAAACTTTTGGCCTATATATATATATATATATATATATATATATATATATATATATATATATTATATATATATATATATATATATATAATTACCATATTACACAGTCTATTCAATTGTGTAATCCTTTATTCTGTTTATTGTATTCATCTGCATGTGCATGTTACTTGTCATGTCCATGTGCAGTAACGTAAACAATTTGAGTTCACCAGTAATGAAACATAAAAGCGGGTATCATTACATCATTATATATTAAATCTGTGTTAACCATGTTAGTGTCAGAAATGTTCTGGAGATAGGTGGCTTGTGAAAACATGGGTGACTACGGGCGAAACAGGGCGGATCTACAGGGGGGCAAGGGGGGGCAGCTGCCCCCCCACTGTAGGGCCTTGCCCCCCCAGCTGCCCCCCTAACTTTGGCATTCAAAAAACTTTGCTTGTAAAAACAAACTGCCACTATGTGCACAGGCTTCTTAAAACATTGAAACAAACAATTAATTTATATTAATTCATAATAAATAATAATTGTAGATGTAATCTTAGCCCCCCGCCCCTCAAATACTTAGCTACGTCCCTGCATCAAACGTGCAGAGCGCCGTTCGCACATTCAGGCTCGCACACAGCGAGTCTGCTGCGTGGCCCGCGCATGGGGGGACGCCGCCTCCCGGCCGCGCAAAGCCTGACTCTGGTGCGCCTCCAAAAACAACGAATTTTACCTAAAGTTAAAAACATTTCAGCTAAATTTAAATTTGTAATAATTATAATGTCTGCTAAAGGCGAGTCAGTATCAACAACAGCGTGTGTTAGCGCAAAAGTCAAAATTGGTCCCTCGTGGGTGTTATAAGCGCATTCTGCTGTTTGATTAGTTTGATTTCAGTAAAGACAAGAAGGGCATAATACAGAATATTACAAACTGGCATGTTTGAATTCATAACGTTTACAGAGGGTCGCCGTTTCGGTGGCGTTACGTTACAACACACTACACAGTGCTTGCTGAGACCGATCATGTTGGTATATGATTAATAAGGAGTAGGCTACTATAAAAACCACTTTTTTCTCTTACATATACCGGATGCACAAATTAAACCAGGCAACATACTTTACTGTCAAACTGGGAAAAAAAAAAAAACAACGGGATTAAGAAGGCTAGTCTAAACATAACTGATGTGTGCATGTAATAAATTCTCGTCTGATGTTATGTTTTTAGGCTACTTATTAGCTACAGGGCCCTACAGTGTAATGTAATACAATAATAACAAGAGCTTTTCACATCTTGACTTTTGCAGGCCAGAGTAGCTGGAGATATTAGCTGAAGCCTAAAAGTGGGGAGAATTGCCAGCCAAGAAAATCCTGAGTAGTGCACGGGAGGAAGAGGAGGAGGGGAATAGAAGGAGAAGACAGTAAACTGGAGAGACCCGGCAGGTCAGAGCAGGAGAAGACCACAGAAGGAGATGCAGAAATGAGTGAAAGAGAAGAGGGAAAGGAAGAATTGACTGTGAGGGATGAAGAGGAGGCTGCAGGTTCAGAGAGAGGGACAGAGGCAGAGAGTGATCAGGAGGATGAAGATGACAGAGAGGAAGAGGAGGCTGCAGTAACCCCTGGACCATATGGTTGGTTTATATTCTCCTTACATATAAATTGCAGTACAGTAACATAACATGTCCTGTGACATGATGTGTTTTCAGTTTTTGGCTATTTCCATTCTGTTGTATATGTTATAGGGTTAGATGTGTAAATATTTACATATACAACAACAGTTCACTCTTCTCAAGACACTTTACAGATAGAGTAGGTCTAGACCACACTCTTTAAGTTACAATGACCCAACAATTCTCCCAAGAGCAAGCATTTGGTGCAACAGAAACATCAGACATATCCAGGGTCTTGGTGGTCGCTGGTTACATACAGATGGATACAGATATAGAGAATTATGATTCATAATAATGGTAATTATAGTAACAAAAAAGATAATGGAACTATGAATAGAAATAATAGTTGTAGCAGTTTAGGGCGTAGCAGTTTAGGGCATAGCAGGGCGTTGCGGGGCGTAGTAGGGCATATCAGTTTATGTATGAGGGTTTCCATGTACCGTCTTCCCCTGCCACCCTACCAAGATCTCTTGCTACCCCTTTGCCCCCCCATGTAAAATTTTCTAGATCCGCCACTGGGGCGAAATAGCCGCTCATAGCCTAATCTGTGTTCACGTTCAATTCTCCCGTTATAATTAATACACACGGACCTGCCGCCAATACGGTCCAGCTGCGGCTAGTCTCCTTAAGATGCGTGGCCGTGGCGGCGTGTCTATAAGCCGGTTGGGGCTTCTCGGTTCTTATCCGCCTCTCTGCCTGAGCTTCTCCGCCTTTCTCACCTGCGCCGTTTATTTCCTCATCAGCCGTGGATCATATAATTCAGCACGTTTGACGCATGTTTCCCTGGTGGTCTAGTGGTTAGGATTCGGCGCTCTCACCGCCGCGGCCCGGGTTCGATTCCCGGTCAGGGAACAAGGATTTTCAGGAATTTCCCCAGTGTTTCAATATGTATTATGTAATGCTAATATACAGACTGAAATATGAAACTGTGTAGTAACATGTTTTCTATAGCTAATTTTATATGCTTTAAAGTCTGACCTTTGTTGATGATCATCATCTCCCTGTATAATGGCATTCTTCCCTGGTGGTCTAGTGGTTAGGATTCGGCGCTCTCACCGCCGCGGCCCGGGTTCGATTCCCGGTCAGGGAACTTAATTTTGTGGATGGCAGTAGCTCAGTCCATAGCATAGACTGTTAATATTAAACTGTTAATATTAAACAGTCTATGGTCCATAGGTAGTTGGGTTAGGAACCAGAGGGTCGCCGATTCAAGTCCCCCTACCCACCGACGTACGGAGTGTGGACTTTGTGCTTGAGATATACCTGTTCACCTCCTGGGCACTGCCAAAGTGAGCAACGCATCGAACCCCCAACTGCTTGGGGTGCTCCCATGGATGTGGGTGCTCCTCCTAGAAGGACCCCCCTCACTCTGACATCTCTCCATTAGTGTGATAGCATGTATAGGTCCTGAGCATGTTTGTAATTCAGGCCTATATGGTACTTATAAGGCCTGTGCTTAATGTGTGTGCAACTGTACTAACAGAGTAGCTGTTATCCTGTTATCCTCGCTGGATAAATAAAGGCATTCTTCTTTTTCTTCTTCTTCTTCTTCTTCTTCTTCTTCTTCTTCTTCTCTTTCCCCCAGCCAGTTTTCAGATTGTTGAAGTTTCTATGTTGTTATATGTGGTTTTTGCTTTCGAGCCACCTGTAGGCTACCTATCGGTATCTTGACTGATTCCAGAAGACTCCTTTACTGCCTTTGGTTGATGAGTCTTGTTACCCTTAGATGTAGTTGATTTATGTCATATAGTGGCTAGCCAAGATGAACAGATCAATATCCTCCAATTTTTGTCCCTGCTTCATTATGAACAATATGTAAGTGTGTGCTTGCATATTGTTTCGCAGTCAACTCCTGCACTTGCTGCGAGTTGTGCACGGCTTGATTCCATATATGCGTATAATGAATAAACCAGATAACAGACAAGTTCTGTCTCGAATCTTTATTAAGCCGCTCAAAATTCAAAACAAGACAAGTTTTTCTTGCAACAGGCTGTATATGTTGTGGCAGGTGACCACTAGATGGCAGTATCCGTTCTGTAATACAACAAGGACTTCTGTTTTATTAGAATTAAGCTCAAGAAAATGTATCAAGACATCCAGGTAATTAAGAGGCAGCCGTGTATGGAGCAATCGGAGTGCCATGAAGAGAATAAGTCTCTCAAAGAATAAGAAAATAAATGTGGAAATATAAAGAGAAATAAAAGTATAAATGAGTAAATAATACAATTAATTGAAGGTAATTAATTTGACTCACAAAGCACTGTGGTCTGGTATTGCACCATGTCTCTTTAAATCCAGACCAACTTTTTTTTTAAATGTTATGAATAATATATTCAAATGAGATATCCCACAAACTGGCATCTAAGTGTATTTACATATGTACAGGACAACTACATAATATTTGTACATGTTGTTCATACATTGTTCATATTACATAGCCATATTTATTCTGCTCGTATAAGGTAACTGCTAATACACTGCATATATTTATATTTAATTGATAATTATAATAATTAATTTATATTATATATTTATATTACTAGACGACCTTCTGTAATACTACTGTCTACACTGCACTATATTTCTTGTCCTGTCTATGCACCACCTGTCTATACCTGTCTATACTTTGCAGTACCCAGGGCCCTCATGTGAGGAGGGCCCAAAAAGATGCTAGCTGTCTTAGAAAATGCCTTCCTACAGGGCCCAGAATTTGGGCTACTCCCCTGATACTTTTGTATATAACATTGCACTTTTCTGCTCTTTTTGCACTTCTGGTTGGACGCAAACTGCATTTCGTTGTCTTTGTACTCTGCACGATGACAATAAAGTTGAATCTATTCTAATCTAACATTTACAAAGGGAGGTATACAGTAAAAACTGGCAACTGAGTGCGATTCTTCGGCCTATTTTCCCCTAGGTTAGGTTAGTCTCTTAAAATGGATCCCCTACTGGGGCATATAGGCCCTATCATATAGGCCTACTGTATAGGCCCCCTACAAAGATTCCCCAGCCATCTCAGCTCTGAGCAAGCCTCTCCAGCTGTCCCCAAGCGTGGCCTGTCCTCTTGACATCGGCGTCAAGGTCTTGCAGCCAGCTGTCTCTGGGTCGACCTCTCTTCCTTTTCCAGTACTGCACTTAAGTCCAAATGTTGACTTGTACTTTACTTTTCTTTTCATGCCACTTTCTATACTTCTACTCCGCTTCATCTCAGAGAGAAATATTGTACTTTTTACTCCGCTACATTCATCTGTTACAGCTTTAGTTACTAGTTACTTTAGTTACTCCACTACATTCATCGGTCCAGCTTTAGTTACTAGTTACTTTAGTTACTCCGCTACATTCATCTGTTCCAGCTTTAGTTACTAGTTACTTTAGTTACTCCGCTACATTCATCTGTTCCAGCTTTAGTTACTAGTTACTTTAGTTACTCCGCTAAATTCATCTGTTCCAGCTTTAGTTACTAGTTACTTTAGTTACTCCATTACATTCATCTGTTACAGCTTTAGTTACTAGTTACTTTAGTTACTAGTTACTTTACTTCTAATACTTAGGTAAATACTCAAAATTTTCCTGATGATACTTCCAGACTTTTACTGAGTAACATTTTCACTGCAGTACTTTTAATTGTAACAAAGTATTTTTACAGTGTGGTATTAGTACTTTTACTGCAGTAAAGGATCTGAATGCTTCTTCCACCGCTGCTTATTTTACTCAATTTCCTTTTGGACTTTTATTGTTGTAATTGTATTTAAACGTTTTGTTTGTGTGTTTAAGTATCACACCCTGGCAGTTATTTAACCGAAATATGTGTATTGAATATGTTATTAGAGCCTGTGTGGAGGCGTCTCTTCCTAATTGCATCATTTGAATAATTTGTGTGTTTTTAAAGTCGACAAAAGTCAATGAACAAGAATATAGCTTACACAATTAAGTCTGGTGTTGACAGTGTGTGGGAGCTAATCTGTGACCTAGGAGTTAGGGGCTGTGTAAGAGCCAGTGTTACATCTATCTGTCTAACACATTTGAGATTGTAGGCCTAATAGCTATGATCTAATCTAATCTAGTCAATGTGGTTGTATCAGAAATTAAACTGCTAAACACACTGTGTCAGGATGTGTAGAAGTGTAGAACTCAGCCAGTGACCTAAATCCCAACATGAGTGGCTTTGCAGATCCCAAAACCAGGTCTTTTAATGAAACAATATTTGCAAGAGTTGACTGTTTTTAAATGGAGTCTCTGGACAAACATGTATTCTCTCTTTCAAACTCTTTAAAGTGAACTTCTGTTGTATTTTAAAGCATTTGGGAGAGAGATTACAAGGCAAAGACCTGCAGCACTGCCTCACACGGCAGTAGTTGGGAGGCTTAAAGGCCTAAGTAATGTAATGAATATAATGTATGTGTGCACATAATAAATGCATGATACACATTAAAGGATTACATTGACACTTTACATATTATCATGGCAGATATATACATATATGTGTATATAGGTATAATTATATAATGTCATTCACTCCAACTGTATACAGGCCTTGGGCCACATGAATAGCTCATACTGGGTTGCTGCAGAACAGATGAACAGATCATCTCAAAGTAAATAGAAAAAAGTGAAATAAGATACTCCTTTCATGTACATTAACTTTAATGACTGAAAAATACGTTTTTGATCGTCTCACCTATAAAATAAATCTAAAGCAGAATAAAACAAATGACAGACGGTGACTTTCCACCATGGCAGCTGTGAAGTCCCAAGGAACTTTTGAGTGTGTTTGCAGATGCCAAACTAACCTCTGTTTCTTACAGATATAATAGATGGAATATATTGTTTTTACCTTAAGTCTTTAAACAAACATGTGCTCTCACTATCTAACTGGTTTTAATGAACTTGCGGTGTATTTTAAAGAATTTAAGAGAGAAATGAGAAGGAAAAGACCCGCAGCGGTGCCTCACACGGCAGTAGTTATGGAAGGTTTAAAGCCTTCCTTATCAATAAACAAACATCTGCAGCGCTAACTTGGACTTATATGTGAAGAGAAACTCCTTCGCTATCAGTTCCCTTAAATTTAACACTTTAGTTGTTCCTCCAGATGTGTATTTTATACATTTATTGGTGAAGAGAAAACACAAGTGGCACAGTATTCCTGCTGCACTGGTGAGCGGCAGGCTGGGTTGAGTCTCCACGGTTCTCATGGTGTGTTTAAGTGTCTGTCTTTGCTGTGAATTCTGTACCAGTCACCACAGACTACTCGAGAAGATTATTCGATATCACACAATGGCAGAAGTCGCTCCAGCAGTTGCACCGGCCCCGGCGAAGGCCCCCAGGAAGAAGGCAGCCAAGCCGGCCAAGAAGTCCGGTCCCGGCGCCGCCGAGCTCATCCTGAAAGCTGTCGCCGCCTCCAAGGAACGCAAGGGTATTTCCTACGTGGCTCTGAAGAAGGAGTTGGGCGCCAAAGGCTACGACGTAGAGCACAACAATGCCCACGTCAAGCGCGCCATCAAGGCTTTGGTGTTGAAAGGAGCTCTCACCCAGACCAAGGGAACCGGGGCGTCCGGGTCCTTCAAGGCAGCCAAGCCCGCTGAGAAGCCCAAGAAGGTAGCGGCGAAGAAGCCCGCAGCCAAAGCCAAGAAGCCGGCAGCGAAGAAGCCCGCCGCCGCTAAGAAGCCAGCAGCCGCCAAGAAGACAGCCGTCGCAAAGAAGCCAAAAGCGGCCAAGGCAACACCCAAGAAGGCGAAGAAACCTGCGGCCAAGAAGGCTACAAAGAGCCCTAAGAAGGTGGCCAAGAAGGCGGCAACCCCCAAAAAGGCAGCACCCAAGAAGGTTGCACCCAAGAAGGCCGCCAAGAAGGTCGTCAAACCCAAAGCGGCAAAACCCGCAAAGAAGGCTGCAGCCAAGAAACCCGCAAAGAAGTAAAGTCTTCACATTTGAACATACTCAACCAACGGCTCTTTTAAGAGCCACCCAAATCCACCAAAAAGAGCCCTTTTTCCTGAATCTATTATCTGTGTATGTGTGGTTGTTTTAAGCGAGTTATTTAAATGTATTGTCTAATGCCAAACAATTACAGAGAACCAGCCCTATGAGGATATGAGGATTGGACAAGATATGCAGCTAAAAATAAGACTCTAAGACATAGATTTGCGTAATAAAAGTTAAAAAACGGGTGATAAAACATGACATAAAATTCATATTTGTGGTGTACATATTGAAAAGTAAACTAAGATGTAATGTAAACAGGAATGTAGTGAATGTACATATATATATTAAGTAATTATACAGTGATAAAAACAGGTAGTAAAACCTTATGCGAAGCTAAAGTAATAATATAGTAAATCAAGTCCTGTGTAAAATAGTCGAACTTACATACTATATTACCCATGATGGTTAAACAGTGGTGGAAAGTACATTTACTCAAGTATCTAAAATGGGCTCGACATTGATGAACTAAATATTGTAAACACATTTTTTAGTAATAAAAATAGAATAATATAATATTCTATAATTACATAACGCTTATTTACCATAGTACTTTTGATACTTGTAAGTACAATTTGCTGCTAATACTTTATGTTATGTTACTGCAGATGCAGCCAAAAAAGCATATAAATTAACTAACGTGCTGCAGTACATTACAGGGTTGTTGGTATGAATAAGGTATGCTGTCATCATTTGTGACATGTAACTAAGTGTATATTTAGTTACGTATTGTACTTCAGTACATATTGAGGATATCATGTTCTCTGACCAATGTAAACGTCTACTCCTCTACATGTATTTGACAGCTTAGTTAGTAGTAGTGGTGGGAGATTTAAAGGCTAAATGGATTAAGATTTTAAAAGAACTTGTGATGCCATTTTTCACTGTTTTTTACAAACCAAACAATCAATCACTCGATAAATGGAGAAAATAATCAGCTGATTTATTCAGAATGAAAATAATCATTAGTTTATAGTTCAAAAAGAACTTCAGTTCAACCTACTCTAACAGTGAAATGCTGCTTTTACATTAATGACAGACAGACATACAGACAATGAGACAGAGAAAGAGACAGACAGACAGAAAGACAATGAGACAGAGAAAGAGACAGACAAAGTTGATATAATAATTAAGTTCTTTATCATTTATCATTCAGATCTGCTCAGTTTCGAGCAGTTTACGACAATAACTTAGATGTGATTAATTCAGCTTAAGTTAAATTCAATTTCATTCTTACAAATGTAAACTGTTTAATCGTAATGCACATGATCTTAGCAGACACAATCCTTATTAAAAATAATATTACACATTTCCTCAAGGTTTTATGCTATGCTGGTTATTATTGTTTCTTTTTGTGCTTCACTGTATTTTTTTAAACTTTATTTTATTAATTTATACTATGTTATTGTCCTATACCTTTTCTGTTTGTACACAGTATACATACACACATTTCTGTGAATTCAAGTAGCTGAGCATGCAGGGCTGTGACGTCGAGTCCTCTGATTGGGCGACTGTACTGCTGTGCCTGACCAATGAACGACCAGATGATCGCTATATAAGCCGGGCTGTCCCAGCGTCGAGTTATTCTGTTCTCTGCTTCTCGCATACTGTAACTCATCGAGCTATTTGGAAAAATGTCAGGACGGGGCAAAACCGGTGGCAAGGCCAGAGCAAAGGCCAAGACCCGCTCATCCCGTGCCGGGCTCCAGTTCCCAGTCGGCCGTGTCCACAGGCTCCTGAGGAAGGGTAACTACGCTCAGCGTGTCGGTGCCGGAGCTCCTGTGTATCTGGCCGCCGTGCTCGAGTACCTGACCGCTGAGATCCTGGAGCTGGCTGGAAACGCCGCCCGCGACAACAAGAAGACCCGTATCATCCCCCGCCATCTGCAGCTGGCCGTCCGCAACGACGAGGAGCTCAACAAGCTGCTGGGCGGAGTGACCATCGCTCAGGGCGGCGTGCTGCCCAACATCCAGGCCGTCCTGCTGCCCAAGAAGACCGAGAAAGCCGTAAAGAGCAAGTAAAGCTCCGTGCTGCTCCTCAACCAACCCAAAGGCTCTTTTAAGAGCCACCCACTCCATCCAAAAGAGTACATTCCTAATACAAGTTCAAACTGCTTAACCTGCCACACGATGTTAACCATACTCTTAAATGTTTACATTTAACCTTTGCGTTGTCCTTCGGGTCATCGGGAACCGTTATCTGACGGTTTTTATTTATCCAATGGCCTGGCATTGAGCCTTGTGTCCACCGGTGACCCTCGCCTACTATGTGCTGTCATTTCACGTGAACAGCCACGGGTCCCCATGACACGAAGGACCATTAATTACACTTGTTAATACAACGATCACAACTGACGCTAAGGGTGTCTCGGGTGGAATAATAGCTCTGTAGAGTTAAATTATTATATTAAATATATTTTTTTTTAAACTACCCACTTTATCCTAAATAGCAGACTAGTCCTTGTGGTGTTGCTCCTTTACAGCTCATAGGAAAGAGTGAAACTGTTAAATACTTGTATTATTGAATAAATCTTGTATAGCAGCTAAAGAAATGCAGCACAAAGTGGTTTACAGTAAGTAAACTGCATTAAATACACTGATCATTAAAATGGGGACATATGTGCCATGACAGCAGCTGCACTTCATTTTTAATGTTTGATTAGCGTTATATTTTATTGTTTCTGTTGAATTGAACTTGCTTTATAACAGTATAATAGCTCACTCTGATAAAAAAAAAAGTAGGGTGAAAAAAAAAAAAAAAAAAAAAAAAAAAAAAAAAAAAAAAAAAACACCCAAAAAAAAAAAAAAAAAAAAAAAAAAAACACAAACTTATAGGCTTATGATTCACTTTATAAGTAATGGATAAACATGGCTTTGAACAACAGACATTACTATAATACTGATATATTCTGTTTTTATTCTATTATTTGTACTTTTCTCTGTTGCTGCAACAACTGACTTTCTCTGTTCGGATCAATACATTTTATTATATTCTGTTATTGGAGTTTGTTAAAGTTGAACTTGGCATCAAAGCATTAAATATACAACATGAAATGCTAATTTGTGTGTTTGTGGCTAGTTATGCAGAAAAATATTTAGCCATTATTATTATTATTATTACACATATCGTGGCCAGAGTCAACAAAACACAAAGGTCAAGGAAAGGGGGCACTCATTTCTAGTTAACCCTTGTGTGGTCCTTCGGGTCCCAGTGACCCAAAGGACCACACAAGGATTATGTACTTCCCTTTACTCTGTTGAGAATTGCTCTCTAAACCCTGTTTGTGTAAAGTAAGTAAGTAAAGTTTATTTCTAGAACACATTTAAACACAGTTTAAGCTGACCAAAATGCTGTACAAACAAGAACTAAGGTGCTGTATTAACCCTTGTTTAGAGAGCAATTCTCAACATAGTAAAGGGAAGTACATAATCCTTGTGTTGTCCTTTGGGTCACTGGGACCCGAAGGACAACACAAGGGTTAATGGTGTAAACTTCATGTGATTACTTCACAGGATTGTTTTTCCTACACTTAAAATCCAGATAGACAACAGAGACAAGAGGCTGGAAGTTGCCTCTTTGTTATTTGAGCGTGTTTGTGCGTGCATGTTCAAGATGGTGGCAAGTGAACACCAATTGTTTTCTATCTAAACCTGGGATCTTTAACAGGAGGCGCTCATAGTCACTGCAGGGTGGGCATCAAATGATTGTTTGATAATGTTTTGAGAGTTTTTTCCCATAAAAATATAAAGATGTCTAAAAATACACATTGATGAGAGGCTTGCTTACTTACTAAAGCAACCATCCAGATTCAGTTAAGCTTAAAGATACACTGTCGTCCACATGTATGTTAACATTAAAACATGAGAATTATATTTTTAATAGCTTAGTATTATATTCCCCATTTAAAAGGGTGTGTATTTATGCTTTAGGTCGCCCTGCAAGTTGTTTTATGCCCAGTTTAATTAATATGCAACAAAGGTAAGGGTTTTTTGGCTTAAAAGACATTGAAGACCATTGATCTAAAACAACCACACCCGTTGTAATGACCATTGTTGTGAAATCTGACCTCAGGCTGCATCACACAACAGAAAAGATCGCTTGATTTTGTGAATGTTTTCTAATGCTACGTTCAGACTGCAGGCAAAAGTGGCCCAAATCTGATTTTTTGGGGGGTCAAGTGACCAGGTCAGACTTCTTCTGAAGTAGTGTGAACACTCAAATCTTGCCCAGATCAGATTTTTTCAAATCAGATTTAGACCACTTCCATATGTGGTCCTGAATCAGACCCAGGTCTGATTTTTTTTCAATGCGGCCACAGTGTGAACAACCGAGGCGGAAGTTGATGCGACTTTTACGTCAATCCACATCGACATTTGTCACAATTCTGCTCCGGTGGGAATTAGCCCGAGACACAGACAGTAACATTAAAAACTGGACTAGGCTAAAACATGGAGACCAGTGATGGAGCAAGTCAATGGAGGGAGAGGGAGGTGTTAGACCTAATTAGGGTTATGCTCATTAATGTTACGGCTGCCATTACACAATTTTGAAATAAAAGCGAAAAAGCTGACTTCCTCCATAACCTCCCTAACTTTAGTGCGACAGCGTGCTGCGTCTGATGTCATTGTTATTGGTCTTTTGCGCATGCGGTTCTGTTCGAAACCACAAACAGTTCACACTGGAGTCTGATTTAGGCCACATTTTAAAAAGGTAATGGGAACAGCCAAACAACAAATCAGATCTGAGCAAAAAATCTGAATTAAGCATTAAGATTTGCTGTGTGAACGTAGCCTATGACACCTTTAATACTTGTGTTCATGTACCGGTTCTTCTCTATGGGGACATGGATAAATTATGAATGTGTGTCTGTGTGTCACAGTCCATCTGGTTTGTTTATAACTTCTTTTAAAATACACAGATTGTCTGTCACACATCAGATAGATAGATAGATAATAGATAGATAGATAGATAGATAGATAGATAGATAGATAGATAGATAGATATACTTTATTGATCCCCAAGGGGAAATCCAAGGTCCCAGTAGCTTAAAGACATCACACACACATACACATACATCATAAACAGGATGATAAAATAACAAATCAACATGAATAATATGGATAATAAAAGAAAAGATACTAAGGTAAGATAGGCGACCTTTAGTAGGACATGTATGTTCTTTGTCTATATTTTCATCTAATTTTGGCACCTTGATAGAAGGAGTCTCCCGTGCAGCCACTGTTCAGACCTTCATTATACACAGAGATGAGGAAATAATTCAACCGGTAAAACTCTCTTTTATTATTGTTTAGTTGTTGATGGCCCCCAGCACCTCCTCTATTCTTATATCACTTTAGGTTCTCCCTGTATGTGGTGGGGGAGGTGGACTGTATCCTTTGTTCTCCTGAAGTCAATCACCATCTCCTTTGTCTTAGAGGCGTTAAGGTGTTCGTCTTAAGCCTGGTGCCTCATTGTCTGAAATCAGCCCAATGTGGTGTCTTCTGCGAATTTAATTATGGAGTTGGAATGTGTGATTACCAGCGCTGACCGGCTGTGGTCGGTCTGTGAAGGGGTCCAGTATCTCTTTGTGTATTTTAATCTCTTGAACCAATATGCTCTTTGGCTTAACTGAAGTTTTTATTTTACTATGTATTATTAGAATCATGATGCAAGATAAAGTAGCATTCATGACATGACAAAATAAAATGTCCACTTTGTAAATGCAGTAGATGGAAAGGGATTTAAGTATGTTTTGAGATACCGGCGCTTTACTTTTACTCTCCTCATTTAACTTTTTACACATCATTGCATTTTTTCACACAGTTTTTCACTTATTTACATATAGGCCTACATAAACTACAACACCCATCTTTTACTGTCTTCAGAAAAAAGTCTTTATGTTTAAGTTTAGTTATATTTATTTACACATATGTTTCACATGTTTGAACCAAACATCAAAATTAAAAGAGGGTCCCTATATTTGAATTAATCTGTGAAAAAGTGTGTTTCAAAAGAAGAATAAAAGTAAATCTGTAAATTTTATATGTGGTACATATTTGGTAAACATCTTGTTTTTTTTAAGGAGCTGATTTGATGGATTTATTTTGATTTGGTGATTCTAACAAAATAATAAGAGTTTGGAGATGTTAACTGTATCATAATTATATTACTATTATAATTTTAAAAAAAAATTATCAACTGGTTTATTGCCAAAACCTTACATGACCCTTCCGGTTTAGTTTTACAGTATAATCAAACTGTAAAAGATTGAATCATCCATAAAATTAATCTGTCACACAGGTTTAAATTTAAATCTTAACGGTTTTTTTCTGAACCGGAAAGGCAGCCGTTGGCTTGTAAAGAGGAGGAGGAAAAGGGGCGGGCTTGGCTGAGGCTGCCTGTCTTCAACTACGTCCGCGGGAGGGCTTTATATGTCGACGCTCTCCGCTGCTGTTCATCAGTTGACAAACTAGACTCTGACAGAATGAGTGGACGCGGGAAAGGAGGCAAAGGACTCGGGAAAGGAGGCGCTAAGCGTCACCGGAAAGTTCTCCGTGATAACATCCAGGGCATCACCAAGCCCGCCATCCGCCGTCTGGCTCGCCGCGGCGGAGTGAAGCGTATCTCCGGTCTCATCTACGAGGAGACCCGCGGTGTGCTCAAGGTCTTCCTGGAGAACGTCATCCGTGACGCCGTCACCTACACCGAGCACGCCAAGAGGAAGACCGTGACCGCCATGGATGTGGTTTACGCTCTGAAGAGACAGGGCCGCACCCTGTACGGCTTCGGAGGCTAAATCAACGACCTGACCTGATCTAATGACAACAACCCAAACGGCTCTTTTAAGAGCCACACACTTCTTCTTAAAGAGCCTAATCCTCCTAACTCTGAAATTCAAAAATTGAATATAAATACACATAAATTACCACGTAGCCTATTTCCTATAATTAACCAGTTAACTTGGCGTTATTGTCCTGGCCTTTAATGTTCATGAACTCTTATATAGTTAATAAATCAGATTTAGTTTAGACTTCTTTTTTTAACATATATTACACCAATGAACTGTATTCACAACAATGGAGGAAAGAGTAAAAACCTTAGTGCTTACTAATTCCTGACCATTTCATTTGACAATTCCTTAACTACATGTGGTTCCATACATCTAGGTTTCAATTCTACAATGGCAAGTCAAAAAGTTTTTTTATTAGGCATATTTTCAAATAATTTACCAGACAAATGTTTGGAAAATATACATGTACTGTTTGATTGTTTTGGCTGGGGGAGTGAAGCAAATCTAAGTACTGATCATTTATTTAACTTGCGAAGAGCGCTGTAGATAGATAGATACTTCATTCATCCGGAAGGAAATTTTATATGTATATATTTTGTATCGAACATCCACATTATTTTTTTTGACAAATTTATTTAAAGTAACCTGAATTTCTAAGATTAAATAAGGGTTAAATAATGTATAAAATCAGATAAATAGTAATTAGTTTGATCAATTCATGGTGCCCGAAATTGGTGGGATTAAAGTCTTGGGTCAATTAAAACAATGACAACCAAGACTGTTACTCATAAACTACATTGTAGGTTAGGACTGTGACACTTTTTGTAGTTGGATATTTTAATTGTGACATTAATTGAGGCTCAAATGGTGTCAATTTCATAGTTATTTAATACATTTTGCTTATGCAAAATTAACGTTTTTAAATATTGTCTATTAAATCCCCCTTTGTCCCTTTAAATGAGGCTTTAATATGTTGCATTTAATTAAAAGGTGTTTACATTTTCTAAAACAGCCCTGGCCTTCATCATTTGTGCTATGCATGTGGTCACTTTTATGATTAAAGGGTAACTACTGTTTTTTTTTCAACCCGGACCCTATTTTTCTATGTTTTTGTGTGTAAGTGAAACCAGTGCATACTAACCAATACATACCAACTCCAAATAAAGTTCATCTTTTAGTGAAAAGGGTTACAAGTACATAATGAACAATCTGTTGACAAAACAGACGATGCTCAGCCTGAGTTATCCTAAAGGAAAATTAAGTGTAATTTTAAAAATATGTCTAATACTGTATATTTATTCTGGTCAGGAGAGGAAAAAGGAAGTCTGAACGTTATATTCCTTGATCATTGGAAGGTGCTGTGAGCACAGCAAGAACACAGGCTTTCCATTAATCTCTGTGAAGATATAGGATCTGGTCAGTGACACTGTTTCAGACATTTTCTGGCTCCTGCATGAACAGAACAGCTTAACAGTGTGTAGCTGAATGTAAGCATGTGTGATCTATAATTACGTATCCAGCATAGGGCCTGATACACTAGGAATATCAAAGTGTGTATGTGTGTGTGTGTGTGTGTGTGTGTGTGTGTGTGTGTGTATGTGTGTGTGTGTGTGTTTGTGTGTGACAGTGCACATGCGTGACAGAAACTTAATATCAAGAGTATACAAAATAATTATGATTAAAAATTGGGTCTATGATTAAGTGTGAAAGGTATAAAAAGGTATAAATAAGAATGTCCATTTAGATTTAGCCTGAGTAGATCAGACTGTAAAATTGTATTATTATTGCACATATTATTGTATGTTTACAGACTTAATTTATAATCACCAGACCCAAATGGAGGTATATATTTTTTTTTATTTTTATTTTTTACAGTTTTCAGCAATGATCAAGAAACAAAATCTGAGTTTTTGGTTTACTTTTTAAAATGTGTTTAAAATGTGTGGACAATACTGCTAATCCCTGCTACTCCATCACTGTCACTAATGCCCTGTAAATTTGTCTTTTTGCTCGCCGCGCTTTAAAATGCATCTCCATTCAATTAAACCAGAGAAACAGCGGAGTGAGACTTCCGCATAGATACGCTCTGACGCGCTAACAACCAGCCAATGGGAGAGTGGGAACCGCACAGAGAAATTTGCATCTCCGGGGCTTAAGAAGGAGCAGCGCAGCGAGTTCGTCACACAATTATCGGTGAATACCAGAATTGTAACCATGCCTGAACCAGCAGTGAAAGCAGCGAAGAAGGGATCCAAGAAGGCGGTGGCCAAGACCGCCGGCAAGAAGGACAAGAAGAGGAGAAAGACCAGGAAGGAGAGCTACGCCATCTACGTCTACAAGGTGATGAAGCAGGTTCACCCCGACACCGGCATCTCCTCCAAGGCCATGGGCATCATGAACTCCTTTGTGAGCGACATCTTTGAGCGCATCGCCGGTGAGGCCTCCCGTCTGGCTCACTACAACAAGCGCTCCACCATCACTTCTCGGGAGATCCAGACCGCCGTGAGGCTGCTGCTCCCCGGGGAGCTGGCCAAACACGCAGTGTCTGAGGGCACCAAGGCCGTCACCAAGTACACCAGCTCCAAGTAAACCGACCCGCTGCCTTAATCCCATCAAACCAACGGCTCTTTTAAGAGCCACACACTTCTTCTGTAAGAGCAGAGTTTCACATAAGCATGAATTTCACTGATTTATAAAGGGTTTTTAATGTATATAATTACTTTTGAGTACGTAACTATCGTCTGCCGACAACATGCGGAGTTAATTTCAGTGTATCTAAGTAATCTACCTACCCTAGACTGCTTAATATTTGCATATTAGTAAAATAAAGACGTTGCTAATACTGCCATCTTCTGGGATAATAAGTTCATCTCAACCATTCACATACATGAATTCAGCACAAAAAAAGCACTGGTTGACCTGAGACTTATATAAATATGTTGCTCACTTACAAAATTGTAAATAAAACAGTCCCTAATTATCCTACTAAAACTGTTTGTGACTACTATAATCTGCCCACAAATATGAAATTAAGTATTTCACAGAACATGTTTAAAGTGGCCATTAAATAGCAATTAAGTGCCATTTAGCATCTTAAAATTTTTTAAACATGCAAAAAGTCAACTGTAATTAAAAGTAAAAGTTATTTCACATAAAGCAGGAGGTTTTAGGCAACCACAGCCTACAAACACATCTTTACTGACTTTATAATATTTTCATTATGCTTCAAAAATTTTAAATCTGTTCAGCAGCTTTCAGCAGTGTGCAAACCAGATAATGTGACCTAAACTGTACAACGTTGGTTAAGTAGCAGCATAAACGTATGTGCTTATAACCTGCATACTATGAATTTATACTGTGTCTTTTAAGAGAGAATAAAGTGTAAGCCAGATAATAGAAGGACAAGCAGGATTTTTGTTTGAAATATTAAATGTTCAGTTGTGGAAGAAACACATTGCATGTAAAGTGAGTGAAAGCAGTCCTCATCCAAATTACTGTATTCCAGTTTCTGAGATACAACTGAGTTTATTTCAATTACTAAATGTTTAGGAATAATCACTCATGTCTTAAATACAGTATAACATGCACATTGTATTGTTTACACACCAGTTCTCATACACATTTATGCTGTTTTTGATTTATTTCTGAGTTTATGTAAAGCTCCACACTCTAATGCATACATGTCATAGTATGTATAGTCACACATTTAGTATTGCACAATTTATGCCGATATTTGAGTCATTTCACTGCAGTTAAAAATAATAATTATAAGAAACGGTATCCATATAGCACATATTATACAAGAAAAGCAGCACAAAGTGATTTACAATTAGAGAAAACAGAGTGGAAATAAAAAGTTATAAAATGCCATAATTAATAAGAATAAGATGGAAAATAAAACATACTACTTAATAATAGTAAAACATAGCATTAAAAACTATAAAATAAGTGTGTTTTTCTGTTATGTAAGTACCCCAAAGCTTTAGAAAAGTACAAAACAATAGATTAAAAATGAGCGGGTACATTTGAATTTTCAAATTCCTTTTGTCCAATGGCTGAGCTTCTGTAGCACGTGCAAACATTGGACCAATCAGCGTCGCCTGTGCGCCGGCTCTGGCTATATAACCAAAGACTGACGCTCCAGAATCATATCTACTTTTCGTCAGTAAAGTGAAGCAGAATGGCTAGAACCAAGCAGACCGCTCGTAAGTCCACAGGAGGCAAAGCCCCCAGGAAGCAGCTGGCCACCAAGGCTGCCCGTAAGAGCGCCCCGGCCACCGGCGGCGTGAAG
Source organism: Perca fluviatilis (assembly GCF_010015445.1). NCBI lineage: Eukaryota > Metazoa > Chordata > Actinopteri > Perciformes > Percidae > Perca > Perca fluviatilis. The sequence goes on from NC_053134.1 coordinate 2,693,502, forward strand.
AAGCCTCACCGTTACAGGCCCGGTACCGTGGCTCTCAGGGAGATCCGTCGCTACCAGAAGTCCACCGAGCTGCTGATCCGCAAGCTGCCCTTCCAGCGCCTGGTGAGGGAGATCGCTCAGGACTTCAAGACCGACCTGCGCTTCCAGAGCTCCGCCGTCATGGCTCTGCAGGAGTCCAGCGAGGCTTACCTGGTCGGCCTGTTCGAGGACACCAACCTGTGCGCCATCCACGCCAAGAGGGTCACCATCATGCCCAAAGACATCCAGCTGGCCCGTCGTATCCGCGGCGAGAGGGCTTAAACTCACCTGACTGCTCAAAACAACCCAACGGCTCTTTTAAGAGCCACCACACATCCATCTCGGAGCTATTATCCTTGTTCCTCTTCCATATTCTTATACAGAATTAACCATCAGTTAATACTACGCCAAGTTTAAGACAATAACTTAAGTCTTCTTAAAGTAGAATACAAGAAACGTTCAGATTTATGTAGTTAATATATACAGAAGTGCTTGTTAACTATTTCAAGATACTACAGCTGGCTGGAGGTTAGTTTTGCTTCTTCATGCATTATCTTGTAATTTGCTGCTTTTTAATCCTGATATTAAGCTATTACTCGTTGGCATCGCTTTTTCTGCAGAAATCAGTAATGTTTAATTTTAAAGGAGGGTCCCTTGATTTAAGAAGCACAGTTCACTGGGTCTAACCGAAACCTGATTTTATGAAGAATTCATGAGCACGTAAACACAAGGACAATAATGGCAAGTTAAGTGGTCAGTTATTACAGGAATATAGCTCTTTAAGAAGAAGTGTGTGGCTCTTAAAAGAGCCGTTGGGTTGTTGTCGTTAGATCAGGTCAGGTCGTTGATTTAGCCTCCGAAGCCGTACAGGGTGCGGCCCTGTCTCTTCAGAGCGTAAACCACATCCATGGCGGTCACGGTCTTCCTCTTGGCGTGCTCGGTGTAGGTGACGGCGTCACGGATGACGTTCTCCAGGAAGACCTTGAGCACACCGCGGGTCTCCTCGTAGATCAGACCGGAGATACGCTTCACTCCGCCGCGGCGAGCCAGACGGCGGATGGCGGGCTTGGTGATGCCCTGGATGTTATCACGGAGAACTTTACGGTGACGCTTTGCGCCTCCTTTCCCGAGTCCTTTGCCTCCTTTCCCGCGTCCACTCATTCTGTCAGAGTCTAGTTTGTCAACTGATGAACAACACGGAGAGCGTCGATAATTTAAAGCCCTCCCGCGGACGTAGTTGAAGACAGGCAGCCTCAGCCCAGCCCGCCCCTTTCTGATCTCTTAGTCAAGCGAGAGATTGTAAGCCGCTGCATTTCCGGTAAAAAATTCAAAATCAACAAAACAGCAATTGAATCTCTCTTTAATAATAATAATAATAATAAATTGAATTTATATAGCTCTTTTCATGGACTCAAAGTCGCTCTCTTTGTTGATTTTGAATTTTCATAATATCAAGTCCTTACGGTAGGGCTGTGAAATATATATGCATATATTATATGGATATCATGATATGAGTTTAGAAATGTTCTTAGATTTTGGATATTGTATTATCGTTATAGGTGTATAAGTGTAATCTTTTGAGGGTTTTAAAGATGGCATTACAGTAAAGTGATGTTAATTAATGTCAACAAGTTGCCAACAAGCACCAAATCCTTAATTTAAGTACACAACTCAACAAATATATATTACATAGGTCTAGTGGTTTTTAGACATTTGAATGCGGAGAAGTTTTATGTAAAAACAATTCATATTTTCCCCAAACACTGTAGTGAACTTTAAGACAATGATCATGTCCTGAAAACCTCAAAAAAAGAATTTCAGCACTTTACAAAAGACTCTATGCATTTTACAAAAGACTCTATATGCACTTTATGAAAGACTCTATATGCACTTTATGAAAGACTCTATATGCACTTTATAAAAGACTCTATATGCACTTTATGAAAGACTATATGCACTTTACAAAAGACTATATGCACTTTACAAAAGACTGCATTTTATGAGAGGCACTGGACACTGGACTAAGCTCAATTTGCACATCTTGTTTCATTAGTTAAATCTTTGTAATTGTTGTATTGTTTATATTTTGATTATTGTGACATGTAGCCTACCGTATGTCTAATTTATAACTTGTAAGATAGATCATTGTGAACTTTAGGAGATCCAGGACGACCACACATCCCCCCCCCTCTCTCCCACAACGACATCAAAACAAAATTCCTGGGAATCAACATAACAAAAGACGTCTCATGGTTCCTTAGCGCCTCCGACCTGGTGAGGAAAGCTCAACAGACGCTGTTCTTCCGGAGAAACTCAAGTAGGCCAAACTTCCCTCTCAGCTCCTAATAAAGAACCGGAAATAACCGGTCCGGTCCGGTTGGTTAAAAAAACAGCACACAAGATTATGGAAACTGAGCTCCAAACTTGCACACAGTGTATGCCAGGGGGGTCAAACTCATTTTCCCAGAGGGCCACACTGGAAAAAGAGAATCCAACCAAGGGCCAGACATGGAGAGATTATTGACTGCTTTTGTTACTGCATGTCACTTTTTTTTTAAACATTTTGGGAGCTTTTCTTCCTCATTTTTGTTGTTTTCGTTCCAACGTTTGTGTGGCTTTCTCAGACATTTGTCACCTTTTTGTAAAATTGTTGCTTTTTCCGACATTTTTTTACGCTTTTTGTTGCATTTTTGTTGACGTGAAGGCCTACAAAAGTCACCAAAAAAGTTCCTTAACCATCGTAGAATTTAGCAAATCAAGAAAAACTATTTTTTTTTAACAATAATCTGTTTCTCAGCCTGAATATGAAATCTCTCTCTCTCTGCTTTTTGACTCATTTCTGAGTCTCAGAGTCGGCAAATCTGCCATATTAATTTCTATATATTCTGCTTTGAATGTCAGGTAATTGCAGTTTAAAAAACACTTTCCAACTAGGTGTGCCTAAATCTACTGTGAACCCAAATTGATATAAGGGCTGGATTTGGCCTGCGGGCCTTGAGTTTGACACATGTGGTGTATGCTATCCATTTATACAAGAAGGCCAGCAACTTTTTAATTTTTTCATTTCATGTTTATTTGAATTAGGGACAGATGCTTTGACATAGACATTTGAGCAACAAATCTCCCCAGTCTGGTCACAGTCTGTTTGTCCTCTTGCCATTGGGAAAGAGACTTGAGGCTGTTTCATGCTTCTGCGTCAACTCCACGCCATAGCCATAATGGCGTTGTGGCCATTTTGGAGTTCTGCGTCAGGGGGTTGCTTTGCATCGCGGTGCATCTCACCTCCATAACGCTAGGGGGCGATAAGTCTGAGGTTATTTGCGAGGTGTCTGCCAGCCAGTTTATGTTATGTTAGCAAAGCAAACTTTAGCACAACTGCCAACAAAGTAATGCTTGCTGGCTAAGTGCTAATTTCAAAACGTGACATATAGACACGTTACTAACAGATAACTCCGTCACTGTAACCAACATATGTCGGAGTTCATTGGCAGAGCTGATGTCAGTGAACTAGCGTGTTGCTACTCCCCACAGTAGGCTGCTGGAAACGCCCAGGACCAGTCGACCAATCACAGTCACACAAGACGAGTCGACCAATCACAGTCCTTGCAGTCTGCGTCGCCTCGACTCAAAGTTACACATTTTTGGAGGTGCACATCGAGCTACGGCAGAGGGTATATTTGACGCAGAAGCATAAATCAGCCTTTAGAGCCCAAACAGAACCCCCCAACTGCTGCTAATACTCCCCGACACGTTATTATTTATTATTATCACTCATGCAATATGTTTCTATTTTTTAACCTTGTTTCTGTCTTCTTATCTTGTTATATATTCAGGGTTTCCTAAACCTTTTCCAAACACAAATTCAAGCACTTTTAACGACTTTCAAGGTCCACTTTCAAGCTTTTCCAGCCCCTTACATCTGTGGTAAGTTACTATCTATATACTTCATACTTAGTATTCTGATTATTGCACTTCTTCTTTACATAAAATGTAATGTTATCGTGCTATAAACAAAGAGTATTAAAAGTAAAAGTACTCAATGCAGAAAAATATCCTCACATTTTTTAACCCTTGTGTTGTCTTCCCGTTGACCGTGCAACTTTTTGTTTTTCAGGCTCAAAATTTAAACTTTTTTTTCAACGTTTTGGTCGTCTTTTTCAAAACGTTTGTTGCATTACCCCCCCGATGTTTTTGTCAATTTTTTTCAGCGCCTTTTGACTTTTTTGTAGTTTTTTTCGCCCCCACGTTTTTGTCACTTTTTTCAACGTTCTTTCATAGATAATTATTTTTGAATGCTATAAAATTGAATAAAACATCCAAATTTAAAGAAAGTAGTGGGCTGATCATTTATTTTACTTGTGTAAAGCGTTGTGTGGAACAATCCGTGTTATTTTTCTAAAAATTTGGGTGAAAGAAACCCACTTTTCTGATATAGAATTTTTTTTAAATGGGTCAAATTTGACCTGAGGACAACAGGAGGCTTAAACTGGAAACGATCAAATCTGTCCCGTCAATCAACTAAGTCACGTGTGTCAAACTCGAGGCCCGCGGGCCAAATCCGGCCCCCCGCTGATTATGATCTGGCCCACATATCAATTTAGGTTTAAAATACATTTTGGCCCAACACCTTTTTCTGACGTTTTTGGGTGCTTTTCTTTTTCTATGATGGCTGAGGAACTTTCTCCTGACTTCTTCAGGACTTTATGTCGACCCAACTGTGAGTGAGAAGATGATATGACACGTGCAATAATACAGTCAAATATATTTAACTTTTTCGATTAAATAAAAGCCCATCAATAAACTAAACATGTCTGGCCCTTGATGTGATTCTTATTTTCCAGTGTGGCCCTCTGGGAAGTTGAGTTTGACACCCCTGAACTTGAAGTCTTTAGTCGACCAATCGTTTCAGCTGTAGTTGTAGGCCTGATTATCGTTGAGTAGTTAAATTTATAATAAAACAGTATAAACTACATGTGTTTTGCGTGCAAAAATCTGAATTTAAGTAACCAAAAGTAACAGATTAATGTGGTGTGATAGGTAAAAATAATATTCATCTCTGGAATGTAGCAGAGGAGTAGAAGTAGAAAGTGGCACGAAAAGGAAAGACTAAAGTAAAGTACAAGTAGCTCAAGTTTGTACTTAAGTACAGTACCGGAGTAAATATACTTGTATATAGTGATTTCACCACTGTATACAACAGTGTTTGTATGTGTTAAGTGGCCCAGGAACACAAAATCATAGTTTATCATTAAAAGTATAACTGCCATACATATTATTCATGTTATTTAACATGTTTTTAACGTACATTTTGCGTTGCACACGGACACTTTAAGGTGCAACAGGAGAAACACACATGGGGTGAGAAGTTATTATACAAGGCGAGCCATGTGTACTACCTTCGTATTTCCCCAGTGTATTTGTATTTACCTCTTTATAGTGTATGTGAACATGTTTTATATTTCACATTGTCATACTGTAGTTTGACAGTGGATGTGATGGCAGTGAAATGGATGACAAGTGCATTAAATTCATCAGTAACCTGAATCATAATGTAGTTTATTTCCCGGATGGAGTGATTAAAAGCATATCTGTATGCTTTATTTTTCTTAAATCCACCTGGTGTTTCCCCTTTACAGTAATCTGACCTGGCACCCCCTGCAGTAGTTAACCCTTGTGTCTTCCCACCTGTGCAACTTCTGGTTTTCCTGGGTCGACATTTAAACTGTTATTTTTAAATACACTTTGACGTTTTTGTCGATTTTATTCAAAATTTTTATTTTCCAGTTTTGTATCAAGTTTTTGTCACCTTTGGCGAGGTTTTGTAGTCACGTTTTTCAGCGTTTTTTGTCAATATTCTTCCTGAGTTTTTGTGCTTCACTACCAAAATTTGTTATAGTTCTGATATAGAAAGATTTTACAGGAGGATTAATAAATCCATTTGTAGTGCAGGTTTGACTTAAGTCTATAAAGGAATTTACTCTTTTGGATGGAGTGGGTGGCTCTTAAAAGAGCCTTTGGGTTGGTTGAGGAGCAGCACGGAGCTTTACTTGCTCTTGACGGCTTTCTCGGTCTTCTTGGGCAGCAGGACGGCCTGGATGTTGGGCAGCACGCCGCCCTGAGCGATGGTCACTCCGCCCAGCAGCTTGTTGAGCTCCTCGTCGTTGCGGACGGCCAGCTGCAGATGGCGGGGGATGATACGGGTCTTCTTGTTGTCGCGGGCGGCGTTTCCAGCCAGCTCCAGGATCTCAGCGGTCAGGTACTCGAGCACCGCCGCCAGATACACCGGAGCTCCGGCACCGACACGCTGAGCGTAGTTACCCTTCCTCAGGAGCCTGTGGACGCGGCCAACTGGGAACTGGAGCCCGGCACGGGATGAGCGGGTCTTGGCCTTTGCTCTGGCTTTGCCGGCGCCGGATTTGCCTCTTCCAGACATAATTAAGTTTGAGATATTATGTAGAGTAGAAGTAAAATACCCGGAAGCCGGCCGAATCCCTCTTTATATAGCCACTAACGGCTCATAGCTGGCCGCTCATTGGTGAGATAGAGCGCAAGTGTGATCGTCCAATCAGAAACGAGCATGCAAGACACGGTAGAGCTCAAACGGCTTCCGCTCGCAGTTTGTGCTGTTTACAAAATAAGACATCCCAGCAACCTCAAAATAAAAAAAAAAAGAAGGAAATTATCAAAGAAGGAAAATGTGGAAGAAATAAGCCGCTTTCCGACCAACCCAGAACAGAGGCTGAGGAGAGTGCAGCTTTGGTGGCAAGGGAGGAAGAGATGAAGCGCTTCCAGGCTCACTGGATGGAGAGTCTCCTGCGCAGCACCCAGGCAGGCAGGAGCTCATATGCACATACGTGCACTTGCTAAAAGTTCATATGCAAACGTAATACTTTTGCATTCATAGACAGTACTGTATATGCACAAGCTAATATGCTGAATCGCAAACTTAGTATGTGTTCATTGTCTGTGGAGACCACACACAAAAAAGCAGTATGCAGAAACTCACTGTAGCATATAGCCTAATGATGGCATGAGGTTACTGCTTAAAATGCCACTTGCCACTCTGATTGTATGTGTTTTATCTTGTACTTGTCTGTCTTTTGCTATATTATGTATTGTGCTATGGACCGTTTCTTTGTGTGTCCTGAATAAAGAATATGATGATGATGATATGCACATGTAAATAGTTATTCTTGCACTTGCACTGTTTAATATTGTATTAACTTCACTGTTTAGCATGCCTTCTACTTTTGCAAACAGGTCTTAAGTTTATCTTTCCATTCTAAAGTCTGCTGTGTTGTGTTTTACTTTGATATAAATAAAATACTTAATAGAAAAGTGGGTTACTACAGTTAGTTGTACATGCACACACATGAAGGTAGGCCTACCTGCTTGATTAAAATGAGCAGCAGGTTAAACAGCCTTGGTATCATAACAAAATACTGTGGTGGTTAGATGGCTGTCATAATAACACAAGGTCTTTTGTGATCACACAGCCATCTGATCACACCTGGTGACATTCTTGTGAATTTTGTGTTATCATAACAACAGGTATACGCTGGCATCCAGACAACTTGGCTCATGAGGCCTATTCAATTTGCCAGTGTAAGCCTTTTGTGTTCACACAGCCATCTAATCACACCTTGAGAATTGTTTGTGTTATCATCACAAAAGGTCTACACTGGCGAATGGTTGACATTTAAGTTTGGTGAAAATGTACCATTACAAAATGAATGAATGTGTGCCTGTGCCTATGATGCCCTATATACACATATTGATGAGATCATGAAATGAGACAAAAGCGCACTCATTACAAAGACTTTTTATTTTTTATTTAACCATAACATTAATGCTCTCAAAACAATATTACAGACATATTTCAAAACTAGGCCAAATCAAACACACAAAAAAAACATGACTGTGTGTGTGTGTGTGTGTGTGTGTGTGTGTGTGTGTGTGTGTGTGTGTGTGTGTGTGTGTGTGTGTGTGTGTCCAACACCTGTCCATGTTCTGTCTGGATGCTCATATAAGAAAACAGCAGCACATCTTTTGTTATTGTGGCCTCCATGTTTTCACCCATCTGATGCTCTATGCCAGTGGTTCTCAAACTTTTATCAATAATGTGATGAAATATTATTTAGTGACGTACCCCCTGACAAGTGCAAAGCATTTTTGGTAGAAAAAGACGCTATATAAAGAGGTACATTACAGCTCTGCACCATTAGTGTCTGATTTACTTAACAAGCTGGTAACTGAAACACACTTGAATGTTACTTCAAATGTTTAAAATCCATACCTAAATACATTTTATGATTTATGCATGAAACGGTATATTTGAAATTAACATTTCAAAAAGGAATCTCACCCTGCAACCCCCCCTGCAGTACTCCAAAGTACCCCTAGGGGTACCCAGACCCCCATTTGAGAAACACTGATCTCGGCTACGGCCAACCGTTGGTGGCAGTCATGCAACAAGTTGTTATGCGAAACGCCCAATATAACAGAAGAAGAAGAACACGCATCCCGTGGCATGAACGCACCATTAATTGGGAGGCACATGGTTGAGGTAATGCATCAAGGCTGCAAGCAGCCCAGCTCCTTCAGTCTCTGCATCAGGTGGAGGTATAGTGGCACACCTGGCTGAGGAAAAGGGCTGGATTCAGTCCAGTCCGCTCTATACTGTTCACCATGGCTCTCACAGAGGTTATGGAGCACCATAGACCTCACTCTCTCAAGACTGCAGTCATTCCGTTTCTGCAGGCATCGCCATCTTCCTTTCAGTCATGCTAAATGCATTTTTAACCACAACCCTTGCTCTGCTTGTCTTGTAGTTGAACACCTCCTGCTGTAATGGACGCCCCAGTCGGGAAAGGGCTTCATGAGCCAGCCTGTCAGTGGATAGGCAATGATATAGTTCCCAACATCCTGCCCAAGCTCTTGTGCTCCTGTGAAAGCACCTTCCCTCTTTCAGCCAGAGGTGTATAGTCCAGGTGCCAGAAAGTAAAAATCCTGCCATGTTTTTGGATCTGCCTCTACATCTAGAACAGGTGTTTTCACTAACGAGCTCATCTACCTGGTAGAGGAGCTGGTTTAGTGATGGTTGGGACAGCTGCTGGACAGGATTTCTACTTTCTGGCACCTGGACTATACACCTCTGCTTTCAGCCAGTTCCCATATAGCAGACAAATGCAGCACTCTAGCATCATGCAAGCTGCCTGGTTGCCCTGTGTAAATGTACCAAAACAATCCTCTTCCTTCAACTATTGCCTGTAAAATAACGGAGTACCATCCTTCGCGGTTGTAATGCTCTGTGTGCTACTCCTGGGGTGCCAAAATAGGTATGTGCGAGCCATCGATAGCGCCCACGCATTGAGGCACGCCCCATCTCTGCTCAAAGTACAGAGACATTTCTTTGAGCTTTTCTGCATTTGGCATCTTAAAGTGATGGTTCGGAGTAATTCACCCTAGGGTCCTTTGCACCATGACCTCGAGCCAAACACCCCCCAGAAGCTTTTTCACCTGGGTCTAACATTGGGCGAGTTAGCGTAGAGTAGCGTTAGCCGCTGAATAGCTTAGCGCAGGGGCTAATGGACCCACGTTTGTATCTCGTAAATGACCCCACTAATAATGCCGAAATGAATACAACGATCTAGTAGGTATATAGGTTATGCTCTCATAAAACGATGGATTGGAAGTTTGTAAGTACACCAGAAGTTTATGTAAAAAACGCTTGCCTGCTGGCTTTTGGTCTCTGCTGTTGTTGTTGTGGTGTAAAGGCGAGAGTGCTTAGGGACATCTACAAATTACAACACCGAAAAGAGATGCAACAAAAATATTTATTAATTTAACTTATTTTTAAAGTAAGTGCTGTAGTATAACTAGCAGCAGACAAGTAATAATTGAGGTAAGTTTGGAGACATTACCTTATTTAATCATTGAATTAATAAATATTTTTGTTGCATCTCTTTTCGGTGTAGTAATTTGTAGACGGTCCCTAAGCACTCGTCTAACTGCAGGTAGCAGCAGCAGAGAGCAGAAGCCAGCAGGCAAGTGTTCATAAACTTCTGGTGTACTTACAAACTTTCCAATCCATCGTTTTATGAGAGCATAACCTATTTGTACTACTTGTAGACGTTTCGTATCATTTCGGGCATTATTAGTGGGGTAACTTACGAGATACAAACGTGGGTCCGTTAGCCCCTGCGCTAAGCTACTCAGCGGCTAACGCTACTCTAGCTAACTCTCCCAATGTTAGACCCAGGTGAAAAAGCTTCTGGGGGGGTGTTTGGCTCGAGGTCATGGTGCAAAGGACCCTAGGGTGAATTACTCCGAACCATCACTTTAAACTGGGAACTGCCGTTGTCCACCAGTCATCAACTGGGCTGTGTCTCAAAGCGCCTACTTGCACACTTCAAACACTGAGTTTTAAGTATATAGTGTAGATAACGCAAAAAGTCAGTGCACTGAAAGTACCAGGATGAGGCCCTAAAAACGGTCAAAAAGTTCAGTGTGGAACGATGGACCCTACTCGCACTAAACGGGAGACATCTTGACTACACAGCGGAAAGGGGGAGGGACCAGGGATATACAGTACAGGCCA
>NC_053134.1:2709119-2741619 GCF_010015445.1 Perca fluviatilis
CACGTTTGTATCTCGTAAGTTACCCCACTAATAATGCCCGAAATGATACCAAACGTCTACAGTAGTATATATAGGTTATGCTCTCATAAAACGATGGATTGGAAAGTTTGTAAGTACACCAGAAGTTTATGTAAATAACACTTGCCTGCTGGCTTCTTGCTGCTTCTGTTGTTGTTGCTGCTGTGAGGCGAGTGCTTAGGACGTCTACAAATTACAACACCAAAAAGAGAGCAACAAAACATTTTTATTAATTTTTTAACTTTTTTTAAAGTAAGTGCTGTAGTATAACTAGCAGAAGACAAGTAATAATAGAGGTAAGTTTGGAGACATTACCTTATTTAATCATTAAATTAATAAATATTTTTGTTGTCTCTCTTTCGGTATAGTAATTTGTAGACGGTCCCTACGCACTCCGCGCTAACTGCGCAGCAGCAACAGAGAGCAGAAGAGAGCAGGCAAGTGTTCATAAACTTTTGGTGTACTTACAAACTTTCCAATCCATCGTTTTATGAGAGCATAACCTATTTGTACTACTGTAGACGTTTGGTATCGTTTCGGGCATTATTAGTGGGGTAACTTACGAGATACAAACGTTGGTCCGTTAGCCCCTGCGCTAAGCTATTCAGCTGATAACGCTACTCTACGCTAACTCTCCCAATGTTAGACCCAGGTGAAAAAAGCTTCTGGGGGGGTGTTTGGCTCGAGGTCATGGTGCAAAGGACCCTAGGGTGAAACTACTCCGAACCATCACTTTAAAACTAGCGATTGAGACCATAAACTCATTATTAAAGTGTTTACTGAGGTAATAAATCAAGTGAGAAGTGGGTCACTTTCTCATAGACTTCTACAGAAACCAAACTCCTTTTGCAACCGCACGTGTCGCCCCCTGCTGGAAGTCAGATAGAATGGAGCTTTAAGGAGTTTCCGCATTTGCAGCACTTCGCCGAACCGGATGCTTTGTCCATTAATATTTACAGTCAATGGTCTGGACATAACCAAATACTTTCAGAGTATACTGTATATCTATCAGCTTTTGGAAGTTGTGGCACCTTCCTTTTCCAGGAAAGTGCGTCGCTTGTGAGATCTTCTGGCTTCCCAAGTTGGAAATGTGGATGCAGGAAAACTACTTATCCCTCCTGTTGACCTTGGGTCAAATTTGACCCATTTTCAAAAAGATTCTTCATCAGAAATTTTGGTTTCTTTCAACCAAATTGTCAACAACGTGGATGGTTCCACACGACACTCTTCACTAGTAAAATAACTGATCAGTTCACTACTTTCGTTGAATTTGGGTGGTTTATTCAACGTCGGGATAAGCGACAAAAGTATCTAAAAAGACGACCAAAACGTACACTTTTTACCCAGAAAAACTAAAAGTTGCACGGTCAACAGAAAGACAACACAAGGGTTACAGCAGTCAGGTAAAAGTATAGATTCAGTCAGGCTTCTGAAATATCTGATTCATCAATCCTCATCGTCGGTGACTGTAGGCAGCCTATGTCTTCATTTATGTTACCGTGACGGTTAACTGATACTAACGTTTTCATCACTGTGTCTGTATTTATTCATAGAAGCAGTGAATATGTCCTTCTTTACAGCCAGATGTCCCGTCCCCCTAGCCTGGGTAAACCCTGACGAACTTCCGGCAAATTTGAGATTTTTTCTGCAAGTCAGTCTGGCAAAGAGCCCATTCAAACCCATTTCCAATGTCCCCAAAATCGAGGCACCAATCACAACGGTTGAGGCGGGCTCTACACCAATCACAACGGTTGAGGCGGGCTCTACACCAATCACAACGGTTGAGGCGGGCTCTACACCAATCACAACCATTGAGGCGGGCTCTACACCAATCACAACCGCTGAGGCGGGCTTTACACCAATCACAACCGCTGAGGCGGGCTTTACACCAATCACAACCGCTGAGGCGTGCTTTACACCAATCACAACCGTTGAGGTGGGCTTTACACCAATCACAACCGCTGAGGCGGGCTCTACACCAATCACAACCGTTGAGGCAGGCTCTACACCAATCACAACCGTTGAGGCGGGCTTTACACCAATCACAACCGTTGAGGCTGGCTTTACACCAATCACAACCGTTGAGGCGGGCTTTACACCAATCACAACCGTTGAGGCAGGCTTTACACCAATCACAACCGCTGAGGCGGGCTCTACACCAATCACAACCTCTGAGGCTGGGCTCTACACCAATCACATCCGTTGAGGTGGAATATACAAACTATCTATCAAACTCGGCAAATCTGCTAAATTCTGCTTTCAGTGTTGCGTAATTGTAGCCTGGTCCTACCAGACTCTGGTCCATTAGCCTGGTCCTACCAGACTCTGGTCCATTAGCCTGGTCCTACCAGACTCTGGTACACTAGCCTGGTCCTACCAGAGTCTGGTACTCTAGCCTGGTCCTACCAGACTCTGGTCCACTAGCCTGGTCCTAGACTCTGGTACATTAGCCTGGTCCGACTCTGGTACACTAGCCTGGTCCTACCAGACTCTGGTACACTAGTCTGGTCCTACCAGACTCTGCTCCACTAGCCTGGTCCTACCAGACTCTGGTCCATTAGCCTGGTCCTACCAGACTCTGGTACACTAGCCTGGTCCTACCAGACTCTGGTACATTAGCCTGGTCCGACTCTGGTACACTAGCCTGGTCCTACCAGACTCTGGTCCATTAGCCTGGTCCTACCAGACTCTGGTACACTAGCCTGGTCCTACCAGACTCTGGTACATTAGCCTGGTCCGACTCTGGTACACTAGCCTGGTCCTACCAGACTCTGGTACATTAGCCTGGTCCTACCAGACTCTGGTACATTAGCCAGGTCCTACCAGACTCTGGTACACTAGCCTGGTCCTACCAGACTCTGGTCCATTAGCCTGGTCCTACCAGACTCTGGTACACTAGCCTGGTCCTACCAGAGTCTGGTACTCTAGCCTGGTCCTACCAGACTCTGGTCCACTAGCCTGGTCCTACCAGACTCTGGTACATTAGCCTGGTCCGACTCTGGTACACTAGCCTGGTCCTAACAGACTCTGGTACACTAGTCTGGTCCTACCAGACTCTGGTCCACTAGCCTGGTCCTACCAGACTCTGGTCCACTAGCCTGGTCCTACCAGACTCTGGTACATTTCATTGGTCCAGAGAGTCTGGCCACTCTCCATTGACAATTGTTAACTGCCTTGAAGGCGGGGGGTACTCTGTTGAAGTTTAAAACTATTGGATCTGCCCAGAGCCACTCTGGTAGCCTGGCTCCGCCCTCCTACGTACTGTCTGGTAGGACCAGGCTAACAAGACGGGAGACGATAACAACTATCGGCTTAGCATCGCTAGCGTTAGCCTTATCCAACTCCTTCACCGCTAACGGAGCGAGCTGGAAAATCAAACTGTTCCTGAAGCCCGTGGGGAGGAGGACCACGACATCACGGCCCCCAACACAACTCAGCAAAGACTGGTCTTGCTCGGGCTTTAACTTCTGGATATTCTGCAGCGTTGCCACAACGTTACTTTCTCTGCCGCCATTACTATAACTCCAACTAGCGCACGACCTCAACGTCATCGTTCTCAGCCACTCCCTCTGTTCTCTGATTGGACCGGCAAATATTTGACCGGAGAAAACCCAAGAATATACCGCAAACCCAGACGGAGTACTAAAGGGAAATGAAAATTGAGCGTAAGTACGTAGGAGGGCGAAGCCAGGCTAGTGTAATTGCAGTTTGAAAAAAGTTTACCGTCCTTTTGGTTTGGCGCACAACTAGGCGGGCCAAAATTTATCATGAACCTAAAATGATATGTGGGCTGGATGGTAATTTGCGAGGGGCCTTGAGTTTGACACATGTGAAGTAGAGTAAAGTAGAGATTACAGTAAAATAGAGCGGAGTTATGGAGGTTCAGTTGTCAGACAGTGGAGTAAAATAGAATAGATCTTTAACATCTGTTTCAGCCGTTCTTTGGAAACAGAAAAGTAGTAAATAAGTAAATTAAATTCAAGTGAATGAGGAATAAAAGCAAACAATTGGAAGCTAAATATTTACAAAGACGAGCGATAAAAACTAGATAAACAGATAAGATGAGATAGACTTTATTAATCCCACACTGGGGAAATTCCCTTGTACAGCAGCTCAAAAGAAAAATCCCCACACATCAGAATAACACAAATATACATTAAATAGACATAGGAGAAATATACAAAAAGGGTTATAACAAATAGAATTAAATTGAAAAAACATAGTAGAAAGTAGAGTATTGTAGAGTAGAGTACTGTAGAGTAGAGTATAGTATTGTAGAGTACTGTAGAAGAGAGTACTGTAGAGTACTGTAGAGTAGAGTAGAGTACTGTAGAGTAGAGTAGGGTAGAGTATTGTAGAGTACTGTAGAGTATTGTAGTGTAGAGTATTGTAGAGTACTGTATTGTAGAGTAGGGTATTGTAGAGTACTGTAGAGTAGAGTGCTGTAGAGTAGAGTAGAGTACTGTAGAGTAAAGTACTGTAGAGTACTGTAGAGTAGAGTACTGTAAAGTAGAGTACTGTAGAGTAATGCAGTGTAGAGTACTGTAGAGTATTGTAGTGTACTATAGAGTAGAGTACTGTAGAGTATAGTATTGTAGAGTAATGTAGAGTAGAGTACTGTAGAGTAGAGTATAGTATTGTAGAGTACTGTAGAGTAGAGTAGAGTATTGTAGAGTACTGTATAGTAGAGTATTATAGAGTATAGTAGAGTATTGTAGTGTAGAGTATTGTAGTGTACTGTACAGTACTGTATAGTAGAGTATTATAGAGTAGAGTATTGTAGTTTACTGTGGAGTACTGTAGAGTAGAGTACTGTAGAGTAGAGTATTATAGAGTATAGTAGAGTGATGTAGTTTACTGTGGAGTACTGTAGAGTAGAGTACTGTAGAGTACTGTATAGTAGAGTATTGTAGTGTACTGTAGAGTAGAGTACTGTAGAGTAGAGTATTATAGAGTATAGTAGAGTAGAGTGATGTAGGCTCAGGGGTCAGAGGCGAAAGGCATCCCAGCATCCTCGCTGATTGGCAAGAGATGACGGCCATCTTGGATTGTAGCGGGGAAGAAAGATTGATGCGGTAAGCTGCTTCTTTTATTCGTTTGATTTATTTTATCAGCAAAACCTCATTTAAACTAAACCACGACTCGCGTGGTAGTTACCACGGAAACAGGCCGCGGAGGGAAGCGGAGACTTTGAACCAGGCCGTCCTGTTTCGTTGCTTTTTGTTGTTGTTTTGGGGACTAACCGACGGAGGCACAGAAGGCCCAAACCCGAACAAAAACACACCTGCCGCCGGTCTCCTCTCTGCTAGTCTCCGCTCTGTCTAACCGCATTCAAACCGACGTCCTCGGCCCACCAGATAGTGTTATAACTGCTTACAACTGTCCCCGTAGAGGCGTTCTTACGTGGCTGTTAGCCTGGTTAGCTCCCACGCTAACTTCCCCATGTATTCCTATAGAGTTAGCTGTTAGCTTGCGTGCACTCCTCGGCTAGCACGTAGCTCCTGACACATTTCACACCTAACAAGGTAACGTCAGCTAATATGTATTATTCATAGAGGACTTACAAACTCAACTGAAATCAAGGTACGCCGGTTTAATTGTGCTATGAAGTTACCAGCGGGCTGTGTTTATGGTGGAATTAACGTTATTCAGAGAGATTATCGGAGCTAGCATTAGCTCACACAGCTAACGTTAGCTAGCTAGCCTTTTGCGACACTGCTGCACATTTAACGCCGCTTTGAAACAAGAAGAGGGAAGCTTGTAAACTCTTCGGCCGGCAAAACCAGCTTTAACCTGAAAACACAAGCCGTTATACAGACTTTATATGATATTATATAAGAGCTCAATTAGCCTCTGGCCTCTAAACGTCCATCACTTTACTCTGTAGCGTTTAAATTTGACAGGGCACTTTATCTCGTTAGCCACTGGCTAACTAACTGTAGTAAACAAAAAGTAAAACTGAGAAATCACTGTTTAAACAGGGCAGTGGGTCTATATGTTTACGCCACCTCAGTCAGGGTTTCAGCAGGTTTTATATAACGTTTTATATAACACGATTTAAGGCACGTAGCCCTTTATATGGTGATATGAAGTGATATTCGTGTGCAGTTAAAGATTCAAGATGTTTATCTCAAACCAGTTATATGAGTACACATACTTTTCCTGGTGTATCTAATGCATGTTTGAATGGTAACAATCTGTTCAGCCACTGTGGAGATATCAATGTATTAAGTCAAGAAAACTTGCCCACAAATGTAATGGCATTAGGTTTAACATCAGTAGGCTGTAAGCTGTCGGTGGGTGATTTCAACTCAACTGACCCAGGGAAACAAACTGTCCCTGAGAACATAAAACCCTTTGAAATGTCTCCTTTTATGAGTCATATTAAGAGAATATTGAGCTGGGAAACATAAATACGCTCTCCTTTAAGCTTTTATTCTAAAATCTACAGAAAATATTGTTAAGTTACATGTTTACATTAGTTGTTTTATCCGACTAACAGTCAAAAAAGATCACCCCCAAAATGCTTTTATTATCATTGAAGAATAAAGGCAGAAAATATGCACATTTAACCAGATAATTTGGGGCATATTGGCCATCCAGAGAAGGTGTTATGTGGTGCTACTTTCACACAAAACAAAGGAGGGATGAACCCAGGATTTAGCTGCCTTTGTTTATTTGTTCAAACAAGTCAGATGTTGCAGGATAATCAGTGGTCAGTGCTGCTGTTTGAACAAGACCTGAGCCTGCAGCTCCACGTACAACTTACAATTATTACAAACCTATTCTAAGTATATTCTACTGCTGCTCGATATGATGAGAATATCTAATTGTGATTATTTTGACTGATATATGATTCACGATATTGGAGGGAATGATGATTTTTGTATCCTTATTGTCATTTTCATTGAAAAATGTTAAAATTTAAAAAAATGTAAATGATTATAGTGTGATTTTTGCGAGGATCTGTACCAAACAAAGATGCTTTCTGTAGGATAGTATTTGTAGTCTGGGACTTCTCTGCAGCACCACAATACTGGATGGATATTGCACTAGTCCATATTGCGATTTTTGATACAATTGGGATTAATTATGCAGCCCTAGTATATTCACAAACATAAATTGCAAAGTTTTACTTCATTAAAAGTGCAAAGGGGTTTGAGTAACCAGAGCTGACAGACGCTGGTGTTAATACCTCCTAAATTAATGACACACTTTGTGCATCAAATAAAGGTAGATTTGGTCTGAACAGGAAGCATTTGGGATGAGCTAACACACAACATGAAAGGAGAAAAAATATGACCATTTCCTGTGTCTGGTTTCTCAGGTGACACGCGGGATGTTTGGTGCTAACCGAAAGAAGTTTATGGAGGGAGGGATAGAGAGCGATTACGCGGACGACTCCAGCCTCTACTACACCCAACAGTCCATGTTCCCTCCACACCGCCCGGACAAAGACGTAAGTTGACTGTTGTGAATAAATGTCGTGATTTGAGGGTACGGTAATACGTTTCTTTTAAGTCTTTTTATCTGCCGGCAAGGAGCTTCTCCACACGGTCATACTTTTGTGTAGACGAGTTCTTCAAGTTTTTATTTATGGTTAAGAAAACATGAATACGTGTCAGCTAGGGCTGCAACTAACTATGATTTACATTGTCGAATTAATGTGTGGATTATCTTCTGGATGAATGGATTAGTTGTTTGGTCTCTAAAATGTCAGAAAATTGTGAAAAATATGGATCAGTGTTTCCCCATAAAAGTCCCAAGGTGACGTCCTCAAATGTCTTGTTTTGTCCCCAACTCAAAAGAACTTCAGTTTCCTGTCACAGAGGATAGAAGACACTAGAACAATATTCACATTTAATAAGAGGAGAGAAGACACTAGAACAATATTCATGTTTAACAAGCTGACATCACACAAGTTTTACTGTTTAAAATAACTCCAACCGATTAATCGATTATCAAAATAGTTGGCGATGAATTTTAATAGCTGACAACGAAACGATTCATCTCAGCAGCTGTAGACTTTTGTGTAAGTTTTTAAGTAAGTATGTAAGGAGGGAAGGAGAGAAGGATGAAAGGAAAGAAGGCAAGGATGGTAATAAAAGGGAAGGAGGGAAGAAGGAAAACTGGACTCACAGGTTAAGCTCTGTCATTTACATTTCAGTCTGGGAATAAAGACACAAAACATCTTGGTATAATATGATATAATAAAACAGCTCTAGTGTCAGGAGAAGTAAAGGATACTAAAGGATATGTTTGTGTTTTCTCTCTCTTCAGATGCTGACGTCTTCCTCTGCTTCCTCAACGGGTCAACTGTCACAGCTAGGAGCCAGCCTCTATGGCCCGCAGAGTAAGATGAACCCACACACACACCTGCTAGGACTATTCTTCCATTGATAAGCATCGCAGAGCTCAGTTTATGGTCCTCTTGAGGGTAGAGGTCTTGAAATTAATCAAATAATCGATGCATCGAATCGTGGACATGGACGATGCTGCATCGATAATCGGCCGGCTCATAATCGATTATTTCTGTTTACAGTTTAATGTAGGCCTAACAACATTTCTGTTTACATATTCTGGTATGTTTTGCACATTGGGGAAGTGCCATGTGCTCAGTGCTGTATAGTTTTATGTATCCAAGTTATTTAGTATTAGAGCACTGCAGAATGTTTGGTTTTTGAAGCTTGAAAAGCTATGAATTAAATCTCCTACATGGCTTTATTAGAAACATGGATTTGATGCATCGAGATATCGAATCGCTGACACGATAATCGTAATCGAATCGGGAGATCAGTGAAGATTCACTCCTCTACTTGAGAGTAGGGATGTAACGATTACCAGTGTTAACGGTAAACCACGATAACAATTACCGTTTTCATTTAAAATATCATTGTTATCACGATGGATGACCCCGGTGTGGAAGCCGCGTGTTCCCAGCTTCATACGAGTCTCCTGAAGTTGCCGCGCGGGCGCACTGCGTAGTAGGGGGAGGCCTCACGATACGATTTCATCACGATACCTATGTCACGACACGTTATTGCGATTTTAAACATATTGCAATATTCTGCGATATACTGCAATGTATTACCTTTTTTTCCCAACTTCAAATTTTTCCCAATTTCAAATGATGTCCCCAAAAGGAAACTTTGTCAACATCTGTTTTATCTAAAAAGACACATGTCTCTGTTTGTTCATCTCACTTCTCACACTACTGTATTGCTGCAAAATCAGATTATTAAGCAGATACACTGACCAACACATATATATATATATATATATATATATATATAATAATAGATCCATACTTGGCGTCTGCGTATCGATACAGTATTGCCACAGAAAATATTGCAATACTATGCTGTATTGATTTTTTCCCCCCCCACCCCTACTGCGTAGCCTACAACGTGCGTTTCTTGAAGTTGGAATTTTTTTATTTTAATTTATTTTATTACAGAGACAGTGCATATTAATAAACATTTCTGTCAATATGCCAGAGTTAGCCAGAAGGCTATTTTTCATCTGCAGTCTCTAGACAGATGGTAAAAAAGTCACCCTAAAAGAATATAAAATTACACATTTACATATCAATATAACATTTAAAATACATTTGATAAAAGGTACTATTAAGGCAAAAATGTACAATAGGAGCCGACCACAATCAGACAAACATTAGACAAAGACACAAACACATATACACAAACAGGGTCAAAAAGCCAACAGGGGGCAGCGTGAGCAGGTCAAGGAGTTAATGGTGATGTTGACAGTTCTGATTATCAATGAGCCATAATCATGGTGGAAGGAGGAGATGACAGCGCTCAGGGCGCTTATCAGCCCAGATAAACGTCCTGAGCGCTGTCATCTCCTCCTTCCGATATTTTTAAATGAACACGGTAATTGTCATCGTCAACATTTTTATCGCGGTTTACCGTTTCAACGGTAATTGTTACATCCCTAATGTACTTTTAAAAATGATTTCTTTCAAGTTTTTAATGCTCAAGGCAAGGCAGCTTTATTTGTAGAGCACATTTCAGCAACAGGGCAATTCAAAGCGCTTTACATAAAAAACGATTAAAAAAGAAATTAAAAACTAAACTAAAATACGAGAATATAAGTTACTGTGCAGTATAGGACAATAAACATTAAAGAGCAGTTAAAAACAGTTCAACATTTAGGCTGATTTTAGGCTGCTAGTGTGGGACAATGTATAAGCTGTTGCTCTATACACGTAATGCTTATATAGATTGTCATACAGTTTCAACAATGCAACTTCAGTATAAGAAGTGAAGTTATTTAAAGAAAGGCAACATCAAAAAGAAAGGTCTTCAACCTTAATTTAAAAGAACTGAGAGCTGCAGTTTTCTGGGAGTCTGTTCCAGATGTGTGGAGCTTAAAAACTGAATGCTGCTTCCCCCCTGTTTAGTTCTGACTCTGGGGACAACAAGTAGACCTGTCCCAGACCACCTGAGAGGTCTTGGGTGGGTCATAGTGTAGTAGACCTGTCCCAGACCACCTGAGAGGTCTTGGGTGGGTCATAGTGTAGTAGACCTGTCCCAGACCACCTGAGAGGTCAGGGGGGGTCATAGTGTAGTAGACCTGTCCCAGACCACCTGAGAGGTCTGGGTGGGTCATAGTGTAGCAGACCTGTCCCAGACCACCTGAGAGGTCTCGGTGGGTCATAGTGTAGTAGACCTGTCCCAGACCACCTGAGAGGTCTGGGTGGGTCATAGTGTAGTAGACCTGTCCCAGACCACCTGAGAGGTCTGGGGGGGTCATAGTGTAGCAGACCTGTCCCAGACCACCTGAGAGGTCTGGGGGGGTCATAGTGTAGCAGACCTGTCCCAGACCACCTGAGAGGTCTGGGGGGGTCATAGTATAGCAGATCAGAAATATCTTTTACCCCTAAACTGTTTATAAACTAGGAAGTGGTATTTGAGACTGCATGTAGCTCAGTTCATTACATTACATTACATGTAATTTAGCTGACCCTTTCATCCAAAGCTACTTGCAATTGCTATATATGTCAGGGACATATATGTGCCTTGCTCAGGGACACATTGGTTGATGTATCGCAGTGGGAATTGAACCCAGGTCTCCCACACCAGCTCACACCAACAGTTCATGCAAATAACTTCAGTCTTGCAGAGGAACATCTGGAGGGGCTTTTTAAACTCATCTTGCTATTCAAACGACCATATTTTTTTCCCATTTCTGCCGAAGGAGCTTTATTTCTGCTACTAGCCGTCCACAACGTTACTGCTGCATCGCCTTGGCTAGATGTGTGTTTAGAGGAAAAGGAGAAGCCGAGTCTTTCTTCACTCTGAACCATCTCGCTGGCTTTAGAAACGTATCGGAGAAAACACGCTGATTTATCACAGCTCTGATGGTCTCTGTGTCTGTAGCTGAAATGTTTCTTGAGTTTAAACATGTTCTCTTTCTTTCTCTCCCTCTCTCTCTCTCTCTCTCCCTCTCTGTCTCTGTCTCTTCCTCTCTCTGTCTCTCTCTCTCCCTCTCTGTCTCTGTCTCCCTCTCTCTGTCTCCCTCTCTCTGTCTCCCTCTCTCTCTCTCCATCTCTCTGTCTCTCTCTCATCTCTCTGTCTCTCTCTCTCTCTGTCTTCTCTCTCTCTCTCTCTCTCTTCCTCTCTGTCTCTCTCTCTCTCCATATCTCTGTCTCTCTCTCCATATCTCTGTCTCTCTCTCCCTCTCTCTCTCTCTCTCTCTTCCTCTCTGTCTCTGTCTCTTCCTCTCTCTCTCCCTCTCTCTGTCTCCCTCTCTCTGTCTCCCTCTCTCTCTCTCCATCTCTCTGTCTCTCTCTCATCTCTCTGTCTCTCTCTCCATATCTCTGTCTCCCTCTCCCTCTCTCTCTCTCTCTTCCTCTCTGTCTCTCTCTCTCTCCATCTCTCTGTCTCTCTCTCTCCATATCTCTGTCTCCCTCTCCCTCTCTCTCTCTCTCCATATCTCTGTCTCTCTCTCCATATCTCTCTCTCTCTCTCTCTCTCTCTCTCTCTCTCTCTCTTCCTCTCTGTCTCTCTCTCTCCATATCTCTGTCTCTCTCTCCATATCTCTGTCTCTCTCTCCATATCTCTGTCTCCCTCTCCCTCTCTCTCTTCCTCTCTGTCTCTCTCTCCCTCTCTCTGTCTCCCTCTCCATCTCTCTGTCTCCCTCTTTCTCCCTCCCTCTCTCTCTCCGTCTCTCTCTCCATCTCTCTGTCTCCCTCTCTGTCTCCCTCTCTTCCTGTCCCTCTCTCCATCTCTCTGTCTCCCTCTTTCTCCCTCCCTCTCTCTCTCCGTCTCTCTCTCCATCTCTCGGTCTCCCTCTTCCTCTCTCTCCCTCTCTCTCTCTCTCTCTCTGTCTCCCTCTCTTTCTGTCTCTCTGTCTCCCTCTCTTTCTGTCTCTCTCCTCCCTCCCTCTCTCCTTCTCTCTGGCTGTAGGTGCTTTGGGGTTTCCTATGCGTGGTATGAACAGCAGCGCAGCACCTCAGTTAAGTCGAAGTGGGTTGAACCAGTCTGCCAGCCAGCTCCCCAGTCATGCCAGTACACCCAACGCTGGCACGATGCACACGCCTCCCTCACCGAGCAGGTACCACTCACACTCCAGGGAACATGTATCTATGTGTGGCCGCTTAAAACATCATGATTTATTTATTGTACAGTACAGGCCAAAAGTTTGGACACACCTTCTCATTCAATGCGTTTCCTTTTTATTTTCATGACTATTTACATTGTAGATTCTCACTGAAGGCATCAAAACTATGAATGAACACATATGGAATTATGTACTTAACAAAAAAGTTTGAAATAACTGAAAACATGTCTTATATTTTAGATTCTTCAAAGTAGCCACCCTGGGCCTTTTTTTTTGGTAACTCTGCAAACCCTTGGTGTTCTCTCAATGAGCTTCATGAGGTAGTCACCTGAAATGGTTTTACCTTCACAGGTGTGCTTTGTCAGGGTTCATTAGTGGAAGTTTTTCCTCTTATTAATAAAAAGCAAAGGGTGGCTACTTTGAAGAATCTTAAAATATATACATGTTTTCAGTTATTTCACACTTTTTTGTTAAGTCCATAATTCCATATGTGTTCATTCATAGTTTTGATGCCTTCAGTGAGAATCTACAATGTAAATAGTCATGAAAATAAAAAGGAAACGCATTGAATGAGAAGGTGTGTCCAAACTTTTGGCCTGTACTGTATATGTCTGAATAGATTTAATTTAAATGCTGTAAAATGTACGAACATTTTAGAGTGAAAAAAAACACCCAAAAAGAAGGAAATAAAAATAAAAATAGGTGTTTTGGCATCTGATAAGGGTTAAACGTTTGGATGTGTTAATCAAACTGGACTTTCTGGATCATATTTCATTGTTTCACCAGTAAACAAACCCCAACTGACGCAGCTACTTGTGCTTTTTCAGTCTGAACAGTTACTCAGACACCTAAAAAGGAACCTCATTATCCCCGTTTTGAATCCAGCTGCTCATATTCCTCTTCCTCTCTCTACAAACCTGGAACCGCAAAAAACAACCTCCATGGGCTGCTCCTCGATGAACCAGGATAATTTAACCCTTGTGTTGAATTCGGGGTCACATTTGACCTGCTTTTCAATTTATGTTTTATATCAGAAAATATGGGAACGTAGAAATAAGCGCTGAAAATGTGTAGAAGAAAAATTAAAATTTTACAATTACAAATTACAATTTAAAACGTTGGAAAAAGCTAAAAAAAACAAAACAGTTTTTCAAGGTTTACGGGAAGACAACACTAGGGTTAAAGGCGCTGACAAACCAACCTGATTTTCGGCTGTCGGACAGTCTGGCGAGATCGGTGACTCGAGTCTGTTCGGTGTGTCCTGTACCGTCGTTGATCAGAGGAGCAGTCGGCCTTCATTTTGGCCGATTTGACTTGTTATATCGGCCAGCGGGCAGTCGGACTCAATGACTACGTTTACATGCAGCCGATAAGCCGTTCAAAACCGGAATATTATAATACAATAACCCGGTAGCGCACGGCCATGTTAACACCGGCAAAAACACGAATATGCTCATATTCCGGTTTTTAAAAACCCGAAAATGATCCAGGGGCAGGGGTAGGGTTGGGCATCGTTTGGATTTTAACGATTCTGATTCCAATTCCGATTCTTCCTTTCGATTCCGGTTCTTATCGGTTCTTTATTCCGATTCTTTGAGCGGTGGAGTTGAAACGGATCACATGCCTATTTTCACAAATAAGAGGAAAGTTTTATTTTGATTCAAAGGTGGTTTGCAGTTTTACAGCTTTTTCAACGTAAAATAAAGCCACACTAGAGTGCCGCTTACTCTGCTCCATGGCTGCAACACAACAAGCGCCCGGTCGCTACGGAAACCCAAACTTGCGCATGTTAAATTGGGAAGTGATGATCGGATTTGAAACCAAATCCTCCAAACGATTCCAAAACGATTCCAATACAGAAACGATTCCAATGGAATCGTAATTTTTGAAACTATTCCGATTAGGAATCGGTTCTCGATGCCCAACCCTATGCAGGGGTCAGCACCTTCCAGGCATCGTTGAGGAGTCTCATCTACAAATTCATTTGTCGCCTGAACGTCTCCCAAAATAGCTTTGTTACGCTATTACTAAATCCTAAGGTTTAGTGCCATACGATACCAATCATCACTATGGAAACACTGGTATAAGTGTCTTTTTATAGAAATGTGGTATTGTTGTTTCTTCTGGATTTTATTTCTTTGTATATGTTTTTAAGGTATGTTGTATGTCATGTCTTTGTCTCTTGAATGGACCTTGAGTCTGGAATAAAAACGTTGATGATGATCCCTGGGTTACCCCCTTTTCTAACCCGAAATTTTGGTCATGTAAACGCATATCTGCATATCCCCATCAAAAGGAACATTGATTTGTGTTCTGCGCATGTTCTATTCGCAAGGAGTCTCGGTCTTTATGAGTAGAGGAACTTCTCGTATGCGCCAGAAAACCTGCGCGCAGTATACCGGAAGTAAACAGGAAGTAAACAGGAAGTAAACAGGAAGTAGAGGTAAACATGGCGAGACGCAGCACAGCACCACACTTTTGGAGCGAGGAGGAAACCAATTTCTTTATTAGTGTGGTGAAAACCATGAATATAATGTCTTTTGTTGACAGCAGAAAGTACCCGAGATAGTGAGATTTATAAGAAGGTGACCGAGAAGTTACACGAAGCAGAGTTAGTCCGGACGCCAGACGCTAACCGTGTGTCGCCGTTTATTTCGGGATATCGCCATTTGATTACAAATTCCATGTAGGAGTAACTCTCTCTGCTCACGCGTGTAAACGGGTTATTCCGAATGTTTCAGAAACCCGAATAGTGACCTTAACCCGACCATAACCCGAAAATTGACAGCTTGTAAACGTAGTCATTGACCATTCTGATTGGTGGAGTGCTAAGCCCTTGACTAGCGAATCGGTGCACGAGAAGCCCGAGAGCTGACGACGCCAGTATCTTCTAAATTACTCTGTTGTGGTATTTTCTTCCGTTCAGCGAGTAATGACAACAAGGATCCTTCTGGACCACTATCACCTCTCTCTGATGGAAACAAGGACTGACGACAGCGCGCTCTGTGTTCACTAGATCTAGACAGATGTTCTGTCATTTCCGGTTTTGGGGCGACAATTAGGACTGGGCAATATATCGATATTATATCTGTTGTGATGTGAGACTAGATATCGTCTTAGATTTTGGATATGTTTATATCGTAATATGACTTAAGTGTCTTTTCCTGGTTTTAAAGGCTGCATTACAGTAAAGTGATGTACTTTTCTGTTACCAGACTGTTGTAGCTGTTCTATTATTTGCCTTTTCCCCACTTAGTCATTATATCCACATTACTGATGACTAGGGTTGGGTACCGAAACTCGGTGCCAATAGGGAACCGGTGCCGACGTAAACGGTAGTAACGAGACCGAATAAGAACGAAAGTTTCGGTGCCTCATTTCGGTGCTTGACTTTACACTACACCTGACAGCATGTAACGTTAGCCTACCTTTAGCTAGCAGCTGGATTAAACACCGGTAAAATGCTGACAGCTAACGTTAAACAGTGTAAAGTGTGACTGGATTTCACTGTGGAGGACTTCAACAGGATGTAACAGTCTGCTCTGCAGCGCAGCAGCAGCCGTTGTTATTCATAGATATACAGTAGTAGTACTACTAGTACTAGTAGTACTATGTTTATATGGTCGGAATTAAACAACACAGACGGTGCATTCACTTAAAACAGGTAGCCTCGTGGTGCATTCACAGTAATTGTAAAATACCCTTTTCCCATCTGGGGTTCAACAGCAATTTACTGGTGAAATAAGTTATTGTTATCGTTATAGTTATTACATTATTATTAAATCTTTAATTTTGACCATGGCCTTAGCAATAAACAAGTCACTGACTGTTGTTTACTACCCTTATTTTTTTTCTTCTTCTTTTTTTTTAAAAACTTTATTGAAAAGTACCTGTTCAGGCACCGTTTAGGCACCGGCACCGTTTTAAAAGTATCGATTTAGCACCGGAATCGAAAAAAACCCAAACGATACCCAACCCTACTGATGATTATTTACCTAAAATCAAAGTGTGAAGATATTTTGTTAAAGCACCGATTGTCAACCCTAGAATATCGCCGCTATATTGATATTGAGGTATTTGGTCAAGAATATCACAATATCAGATTCTCTCCATATCGCCCAGCCCTAGCGACAACACAGATTGGCGCCGCCTGCTGCCACGGAGATGTATTACGTCTCGCGCACGCAGAGAACGTACGCTCAAGTCGGCGTCTCTTCGGTGTGTCCCGAGGCACTTTTTGGGACCTCGGGGAGCCGAATGATCGGTCCGACTGGCTTTGCTGTCGTCGGGTCGGTGCGTCAGGGCCTTAACACGATTACTCGTTGAATTTTGGAAAGATGTTGCATTTATTGAACTTTAAAAAACAGTGAAACCGTTAAACAAATCAACAGTAAAAAAAACACCTTGAATATTCCCCTTCAGAACAGAAGACAAAATAAGAGTTTCTTTACAAAACCTAATAAGCCTTTAGCCTCGATTGCACCGTTTTTCTGATCGTTAGGAGCCCGAAACCGCGATCAATTGCACAGCCCTACAGGAAACCGATTACATTTTGAGTTTGAAAATTTGAGCATTTTTGGACAACACTAGACATTTCAAGACGTCACTTTGGTCCTTGGGGAAATATAACACTGTTTACCGTTTTCTGACATTTTATAGACAAACTAATTGATAGAATAATCCTCAGATTAATCGTTGCAGTTGCAGCTAGGGCTGGGAAAAAAATCGATTTTGATTTAAAAATCGAGTTGGTAGGTCAAATCGATTCATATTTTCAAAAAATCGATTTTTTTAGATTTTTTTTTTATCCAAATACAGTATAAATAATTTGGATGTTTAACAATCTTTGTTGCACACTGCACAGTGACTTTTCACTTAGAGAAAGGGTTTGCCTTTGCGATTTTGTTTATGTTGATGCACTTTAATTAAATACAATAAATATATATTTTAAAAATATATTTACAGTTCGCAGTTATTTTGTTTTAAATGGAAGGGGGGGAATTGAATCGTAAATCGAGTGTTTTTTTTTTTAGGGAAACAAATCGCCCAGCTCTAGTTGCAGCCCTCTGTGGGTTATTTTGGAGATGAGGCTCAACATATAAACGTGTAATAACTAGGGCTGCTCCCTCTTAGTGGATTAGTCGACTAATCGGTTATTTTGGTCTTAGTCAACTTAGATTTCTTTAGTCCATTAGTCATGTCTGATGCTGTTTTCATGCTGAATGACTTCTTTCCAAGAAACGTACGAGCTCATCTCTGGTAAACACAAGAATTAAAGTGGTGCTTTTAGCAGGACTCTTTGCGGAGAAATTATTTTATATATATATATATATATATATATATATATATATATATATATATATATATATATATTTATTTAATGTTGATTAAATCGATTAGTCGATGCGATTGAGTGTTAGTCGACTAAGAATTTCTTCAATCGAGCACACAGCCCTAGTAATAATGTTGTTTAGTTTGGAGGAATTAGAGTAACAAGACCGTGTCGGAGACGTTTATCCTGTTTTTAACTCTTATTCATCGATTGTTTTTGTCGTTTCATGCACCAGAACGCTCGTTATCATCGTGATCAAAATTGGATTAATTGCAGAGCCCCACAACCTCCTCCAGCTTTTAATCTTCCATTGTGTGTTTTTTTTTTTCCTCTGTGTGTGTTTTCGTTCTCTCTGCAGGGGTATTCTTCCAATGAGCACCAGAAGCGTGCTGAACCACAGCCAGCAGGTGGGGGGTCCGACGGGGCAGTCGGGTGGGATGGGCGGAGTGGGAGTGGAGAGGGGAGGAGGAGTCGGAGGAGGGAGGAGCAGCAGCAGCGGCGGCATGGGGAGTCCCAGCCGGTCGTCACCCAGCATCATCGGCATGCCCAAACAGCAGCAAGCACGGCAGCCTTTCACTATCAACAGGTAGCCCTCTACATGAGGAGACCGCTAAACCCTGGCTCTGTCGCTGGCGCTGAAGTGCCACAAATAGCCGTGAAGCGTGTGTGTGTGTGTGTGTGTGTGTGTGTGTGTGTGTGTGTGTGTGTGTGTGTGTGAGAGTGAGTGAGTGAGTGTCTGAATGTGAGAGAGAGAGTGTGTGTGTGTGAGAGAGTGTGTGAGTGAGAGAGTGTGTGTGTGTGTGTGTGTGTGTGTGTGTGAGTGAGAGAGAGAGTGTGTCTGTGTATGAATGTGGTGTGTGTGTGTGTGTGTCTGTGAGAGTGTGTGTGTGAGTGAGTGAGAGAGAGTGTGTCTGTGTATGAATGTGAGTGTGTGTGTGTGTGTCTGTGAGAGTGTGTGTGTGAGTGAGTGAGTGTCTGTGTATGAATGTGAGAGTGTGTGTGTGTGTGTGTGAGTGAGAGTGTCTGTATGAATGTGAGAGAGAGTCTGTGTGTGTGTGTGTGAGCGAGTGTGTGTGAGAGTGAGTGTCTGTGAGTCTGTGTGTGTGTGAGAGAGAGTGTGAGAGAGAGAGTGTGTGAGAGGAGTGTGTGTGAGAGTCAGAGGTGTATAGTCCAGGTGCCAGAAAGTAAAAATCCTGCCATGTTTTTGGATCTGCCTCTACATCTAGAACAGGTGTTTTCACTAACGAGCTCATCTACCTGGTAGAGGAGCTGGTTTAGTGATGGTTGGGACAGCTGCTGGACAGGATTTCTACTTTCTGGCACCTGGACTATACACCTCTGGTGAGAGTGAGTGTCTGTGAGTCTGTGTGTGTAAGAGAGAGAGAGTGTGTGTGTGTGAGAGAGTGTCTGTGTATGAATGTGAGAGAGTGTGAGTGTGAGTGAGTGTCTGTGTGTGTGTGTGTGTGTGAGTGTGTGTGTGTGTGTGTGAGAGAGAGTGTGTCTGTGTGAGTGAGAGTGTGTGTGAGTGAGAGTTTGTGTGTGTGAGTGAGTGTCTGTATGAATGTGAGAGAGTGTGTGTGTGTGTGTGTGTCTGTGAGTCAGTGTGTGTGTGAGAGAGAGAGAGTGTGTGTGAGTGTCTGTGTATGAATGTGAGAGAGAGTGTGTGTGTGAGAGAGAGTGTGTGTGAGAGAGAGAGTGTGTGTGAGTGAGTGAGAGAGTGTGTGTGTGTGTCTGTGAGTCTGTGTGTGAGAGAGAGAGTGTGTGTGAGTCTGTGTGTAAGAGAGAGAGTGTGTGTGTGAGAGAGAGTGTGTCTGTGTGAGTGAGTGAGTGAGAGTGTGTGTGAGTGAGTGTGTGTGTGTGTGTGCCTGTGATTCTGTGTGAGAGAGAGAGTGAGTGAGTGTGTGTGAGTGTGTGTGTCTGTGAGAGTGTGTGTGTGTGAGTGTGAGAGAGTGTGTGTGTGTGTGTGTGTGTGTGTGTGTGTGTGTGTGTGTGTGTGTGTGTGAGAGAGTGAGACTCTGTCTGTCCGTCTGTCGGTCTCTCTCTCTGTGCCTGATCGCTTGTCTCGCTTGTAGACACAGCTGAGAAGTCAAGACAGCCAAAATCACCAAAAATCTAACCAATTTACGGTGGAAAGATGTGAAGAAGAAAAAACACAAATAACAATTCAAAATATATCAAAAATATAATGCAAAGTATGTTGTTGTGTGTCACTGGGTAACTTTTAAGAGGGTATTTGGAAATCCTGGAGCTTTCTTAGTGGGTATACCTGTGTATCACTGGACTACACCACTGATATAAAGGTCTTCTATCTATCAGTCTTAAATTTATAAACAGGTAAAACATTATATATCTCTGTCTGTTTTGATTTCTGTTTTTTAAGGATCTCACTTCTGAGAATAATCCCATCTGTGTCTCTGTGTTTGTGTGTCAGTATGTCAGGTTTCGGTGTGAACAGGAATCCAGGCTACAACATGAACAACTCCCTACCCAACAACATCTTCAATGGCACAGGTACTAAAAACTAAGTTTGTCCTTCTTATTATAAAAAATGAGTTGCAGCGCTCAGTTTCTTTTCAGAGTTTTAAAGTAGGGCTGGACATTATTACCAAAAATCATGTTTAATTGAACATCAGAATCAGATTTAGAAATGGGTTTTATTGCCATAGTAAGTTACACCTACAGTACAGGCCAAAAGTTTGGACACACCTTCTCATTCAATGCGTTTCCTTTTTATTTTCATGACTATTTACATTGTAGATTCTCACTGAAGGCATCAAAACTATGAATGAACACATATGGAATTATGTACTTAACAAAAAAGTGTGAAATAACTGAAAACATGTCTTATATTTTAGATTCTTCAAAGTAGCCACCCTTTGCTTTTTTTTATTAATAAGGGAAAAAAAATCCACTAATTAACCCTGACAAAGCACACCTGTGAAGGTAAAACCATTTCAGGTGACTACCTCATGAAGCTCATTGAGAGAACACCAAGGGTTTGCAGAGTTATCAAAAAAAGCAAAGGGTGGCTACTTTGAAGAATGATGATGCTGCAGGATTAACTGTGGAGAAACTCAGTTTTACAGATGGTTAATTAACTACATTTATATCGTGCTTTTCTAGTCTTAACCACCTCTCAAAGCGCACAGCTCTGTCGATTAAATCAACTAATCGATTAGTCAACAAAATCGTATAAGTGTTAGTCGACTAAGAATTTCTTTAGTCGAGGACAGCCCTACCTCAAACTAAATATATTTTGAGGCTTTTTGTAGCTGCAGTAGTGGATTCCTTTTTTTAAATGTGTGTAAAAGCTCACATAGGTTTGTTTTATTTGTAGTTTACTTTTATCTTATTCTTTATTTATAAAGGACAACACACATTAATCAACATTTCTGTAAATGTGCCAGTGTTAGCCAGCCGGCTAATTTTCAACTGTAGTCCTTTTGGCCAGATGATGTTAGACCAGAGCAACCGGAAGAAAGAAAACATTAGTACAGGTTAAATTATACAGACAGAAGTCAACAAGACACAACACAGACAGCTAGAGCATCAGAGAAGCTATCCCTGTTTGCCATGCAGAGCCACAAGAAGCAGCAAAGCACCAGCATATCTAAACATCAAACAGCATTCACATTTAGTACAAGATATTATACAAGCACCGAAACACGGCCAAGCAACATAGGCCACAAGCCATCTTCAGCAGCGTTCAACCATGCAAAACAGTATCTTTCTGTGTGTTCATCCAGACGGCAGTGAGAATGTGACGGGGTTGGATCTGTCGGACTTCCCAGCGTTAGCAGACAGGAGTCGGAGGGATGGAGGCTCAAATCCCACCCCGCTGCTCAATCCGCTAGCCGGTCGGGCTCCGTACGGTAAGAGAGACCTGTGTGTGTGTGTCTCTGTGTGTGTGTGTCTCTGTGTGTGTGTGTCTCTGTGTGTGTGTGTGTGTGTGTGTGTGTGTGTGTGTGTGTGTGTGTGTGTGTGTGTGTGTGTGTGTGTGTGTGTGTGTGTGTGTGTGTGTGTGTGTGTGTGTGTGTGTGTGTGTGTGTATTAAAGGTGCTGTATATGTAGGTAGGATCGTGAAGATACAGGACTTAGCCAAAACATTTGAACACGACAACTTCTCAGTCCCTCCCCCCCTTTCTGCTAAAGCCCAAAACGGTCTCCTAAGCCCCTCCCCCCACAAGGGAGAATGAATGCGTGTACATGAGCAGTGATTGACATGCAGTTAGACACCCCCCCTGGCCCTGATTGGTGCATCTGAACAGTTAGATACCTCTCCTGGCCCTGATTGGTGCATCTGAACAGTTAGAGACTCCCCTGCGCCTGATTGGTGCATCTGAACAGTTAGACACTCCCCCTGGCCCTGATTGGTGCATCTGAACAGTTAGATACCTCTCCCTGGCCCTGATTGGTGCATCTGAACAGTTAAGACACTCCCCCTGGCCCTGATTGGTGCATCTGAACAGTTAGATACCTCCCCCTGGCCCTGATTGGTGCATCTGAACAGTTAGATACCTCCCCCTGGCCCTGATTGGTGCATCTGAACAGTTAAGACACTCCCCCTGGCCCTGATTGGTGCATCTGAACAGTTAGATACCTCTCCCTGGCCCTGATTGGTGCATCTGAACAGTTAAAGACCTCCCCCTGCCCCTGATTGGTGCATCTGAACAGTTAGATACCTCCCCCTGGACCTGATTGGTGCATCTGAACAGTTAGATACCTCCCCCTGGCCCTGATTGGTGCATCTGAACAGTTAAGACACTCCCCCTGGCCCTGATTGGTGCATCTGAACAGTTAGACACATCCCCTGGCCCTGATTGGTGCATCTGAACAGTTAGTCACTCCCCCTGGCCCTGATTGGTGCATCTGAACAGGGAGCTGTGGATTTTTGCAAATCACACTCAAGGCTGTAGGTGGAGCCAGAGGAGCTGGATTTATTTTTAATGACCTGCTTCATGTAGTTCTACTGGAACATAGGGTCAGTTTCAGCAAATATGACAGAAAGTTAGTTTTATAAGTCTTACCTACAGCACCTTTTAATCTACCATAAAATACATTTTTATGCTAGGGATCGACCGATGCTTGTTTTTCAAGGCTGATACCAATTTTTTGTAGTTAATGAAAGTGATATTTGGAACCAATATGTATTTACAGTGAAATGAAAATCTTTAAGTCAAAATTAATATTTTGTTGGTGTGTGTGTGTGTGTGTGTTATGTTACAAACTCCAACACTAAAACTTTGTTTAAATGCTTTTAAGCAATTATTTAATAAATGAGAAACTTTGAGCGTAATCCCCAGTAACAGAGAGTCAGATAGTGAGCAGAGGGACAGAAACAGAGCTGTAACTAACTTTATCCAAAGAAATAGATATTTTATTGAAGTTATTATGACGGATAGCAGTTTTTAAAATGAGTTTTGTGGCTCTAAAGTCAATGTCTAGTCAAGAGCTACAAGTCTGGTTGGGCGATACGGTGGTACTTACCGTGCGTTGGTAGAAATGTGTCCTCCGGTAGAGATTTATGAATACCGTGTACACAAAGCAGGAGATGGTATGGATGCGTTTTCCACCGCATAAATGTAGGAGGAGAGGGCGCCTGGTAGCTCACCTGATAGATTGCGCGCCCATATACACTCACCTGAAGGATTATTAGGAAGTAGGAATACCATACTAATACCGTAATTGACCCCCTTTCACCTTCAACAAGGTATTCTTTAGAAATGTTGGCTCATATTTACAGGATAGCATCCCCCACACCATTACACCCCCACTACCAGCCTGCCAAGTGGTAACAAGGCATGATGGATCCATGTTCTCATTCTGTTTACACCAAATTCTGACTCTACCATCTGAATGTCTCAACAGAAATCGAGACTCATCAGACCAGGCAACATTTTTCCAGTCTTCAACTGTCCAATTTTGGTGAGCTCGTGCAAATTGTAGCCTCAATTGTCCTATTGTTAGTGGAGATGAGTGGTACCCGGGGGGGTCTTCTGCTGGTGTAGCCCATCCTCCTCAAGGTTGTTTGTGTTGTTGCTTCACAAATGGTTTGCTGCGTACCTCGGTTGATCCTCTATGCATTTTCACCCCCCCAGGACTGCAGCATACTGGATGTTTTTCATTTTTTAGACCCTTCTTTGTAAACCCTAGAAATGGTTGTGCGTTAAAATCCCAGTAACTGAGCAGACCAGCCCGTCTGGCACCAACAACCAGGCCACGCTCAAAGTTGCTTAGATCACCTTTCTTTCCCATTCTGACATTCAGTTTGGAGTTCAGGAGATCGTCTAGACCTGGACCACACCCCTGAATGCATTGAAGCAGCTGCCGTGTGATTGGTTGTTTAGATAATTTCATTAATGAGAAATTTAACAGGTGTTCCTAATAATCCTTTAGGTGAGTGTATATAGAGGTTTACTCCTCAACGCAACGGACGTGGGTTCGACTCTGCCCTGCGGCCCTTTGCTGCATGTCATTCCCTCTCTCTTTCTCCTTTCATGTCTTCATGATTTATATAGGCCTTAGTGGTCCCCTAATACTGTATCTGAAGTCTCTTTTATATAGACCTTAGTGGTCCCCTAATACTGTATCTGAAGTCTCTTTTATATAGACCTCAGTGGTCCCCTAATACTGTATCTGAAGTCTTTTTATATAGACCTCAGTGGTCCCCTAATACTGTATCTGAAGTCTCTTTTATATAGACCTCAGTGGTCCCCTAATACTGTATCTGAAGTATCTTTTATATAGACCTTAGTGGTCCCCTAATACTGTATCTGAAGTCTCTTTTATATGGACCTTAGTGGTCCCCTAATACTGTATCTGAAGTATCTTTTATATAGACCTTAGTGGTCCCCTAAGACTGTATCTGAAGTCTCTTTTATATAGACCTTAGTGGTCCCCTAATACTGTATCTGAAGTCTCTTTCCTGAAATTCAGCCTTGGTGCAGAATTACAGCCACTAGAGCCAGTCCCACAATGAGCTTTCCTTAGGATGTGCCATTTCTGTGTCTGTAGCTATTGAGGAGGAGAGAGGGGGGGCAAGGTGGAGGGTGGGGGTGTGGCCTTGACCAACTGCCACTTTGCTCGTTTGAAAGCCATGATGTCTCTCTCTCTCTCTCATGGGGGGGCCAAATTCTCTGGGCGGGCAAAGCAGAGAAAGGGGAGGTAACCTTGCTCCTTATGACCTCATAATGAGAAGATTCCTGATTGGTCCATCTGAGCTTTCATTTTCTCAAAGGCAGAGCAGGATACCCAGGGCTCGGTTTACACCTATCACCATTTCTAGTCTCTGGGGGACCATGCCATGGGACTTAAAAAAAAAAAAGAAAAAGAAAAAGGAGGAGGAGAGTAAAGTTGTGAAAACAGAGCAGGAGGAGGCATCACAACTTTTTAACAATTAAGTAGTTTCAATATTTTGTCTTATGTGATAATTAACTGAACATTGTTTAGGTTGTGTGTAGCTGTTCCATGTGCTGTTGGATTAACCAAATGATTAATCTGTAAACACAGAAAATAATCTCTGTTCGTTTGTAAAGGTCTTAAATTTATCTTGATTAATCCTGCTGTTTGTGCATATCATCGTCTGTGTGTTTGTATTACATTATTACGCTATACTCAGTGCATCGCTAACTACTCTCCCTACTTTCATCCAGTTGGCATGGTGACCAAGCCGTCCAGTGAGCAGTCGCAGGACTTCTCCATTCATAACGAAGATTTCCCAGCTCTCCCTGGGCCAAACTACCAAACAAAAGACCCCACCAGCACCAACGAAGACAGCAAAACGGTTAGATCCCTTCTGTATTTTTCTGGTCCTCCCCTCTTCTTCTTGTTCCCTAATGATAGCTTTAATTGTTTACCCAGGGAAGGGTTAAAATCAAGAGCAACTGGGCTCGGTTAAAACTAGGGTTGGGTACCGAAACTCAGTTCCACTATGGAACCGGTTCCTACGCAACCGGTAGGAATCGGTCCGGATTAGAACCACATTTCGGTACCACTTAATGTGTCGACTTTTCACATTATATCACACTTTCTCTGTAGTCTACCGTTACCTATAGCTACCGTAAATTAGGGGTGGGAATCACCAGAGGCCTCACGATACGATATCATCACGATACTTGTGTCACGATACGATATTATTGCGATTTTAAACATATTGCAATATTCTGCAATATAATGCAATGTACTACCTTTTTTCCAACTTCAAATTCTTCCCAACTTTAAATGATGTCCCCAAAGGAAAATTTTGTCAACATCTGTTTTATCTAAAAAGAAACATTTCTCTGTCTGTTCATCTCACTTCAATTTTATTGCTGCAAATTGGGATCGTCAAGCAGATAAACTGACCAACACATGATAACATAAAAGATCGATACTTGCCGTCTGTGTATCGATACAGTATTGCCACGAAAAATATTGCGATACTATGCTGTATCGATTTTTTCCCCCACCCCTACCGTAAATGTAGGCTACTTTTAAAATGCCATATTTTCTCCTCTGGCCTCACCAAAACGGACGCTAAAGCATATTAACCGTTCACTGCACGTGATCGCTAGTCAACAGATTACATCTTTGATATAATTTTTCAGTTTTAAAAGTACCGGTTCGGCATCGGAATCGTAAAAATCCAAACGATACCCAACCCAACCCTAGTTAAAGGTCCTCCAAAGACGTTTCGTCTTTCACCCGAGAGACTTCTTCGGACTGAACGGTAGAGAAACTCAGCGATTTGACCTCCGTGGGGGTCGATGTCAAGATATAATCGGGACAGCTTCGTTCGTTAGTGCTCCTGACTGCTGTAACGACATTCTTTCGTTCAGACTCGGGCTACAACAAAACGAACAGCTAGGCCTGTCACGATAACAAATTTTTGCTGGACGATAAATTGTCCCAGAAATTATTGCGATAAACGATAATATTGTCGTTCTGACACCATTTTCATCTAATATAACGATAATGGCATAATAATAATGCAGGTACACCTTTTCAACGATCAATAAAATTTTATTTCTAGGGAATATTTAACACTGGAACTGGAAGACATTTTAAATATCCACAATAAATGAACAAAACAACCAAAAACGTTAAATAAAATGGACTCTCAGTCTCTGTTAAAGGAACAAGCCGACTTATTGTGACTTTAGCTTATTCACCGTAACCCCCAGAGTTAGACAAGTCCATACATACCCTTCTCATCTCAGTGTGTGCTGTAAGGCTGTCTGATGGCATCAGGCCAGCACAGAACAGGCAGGTGACTGGTTCCAGTAATCCTACTGCTCCGAATAAGTGACAAAATAACGCCAACATGTTCCTATTTCCATGTTGGGATTTGTAGAGTCACAGCATGTACTAAAAAACAAAGTAACATGAGACACAGCCATCTTCTCAGGCGTGTTCTCAGGCAGAAGAATATAGTACTTGGGCGGAGTGATTTGCTTTGCAGCAAGCCTGTCTGAGAATATAGTTCCCGGTAGGGCTGCCACCTCTTAGTCGATTAGTCGACTAATCGGTCGTTTTGGTCTTAGTCGACTAAGATTTCTTTAGTTGATAAGTCATTTTTTTGTGCGTATTCGTGCTTAATTACTCATTTCCAAGAAACTCATGAGCACATTTATGGTAAACACGAGATTTAAAGTGGTGCTTTTGCAGGATTAATTGTGGAGAAACTCAGTTTTAAAGATGGTTAATTAACTACATTTATATTGTGCTTTTCTAGTCTTAACCACCTCTCAAAGCGCACAGCTCTGTCAATTAAATCAACTAATCGATTAGTCGACAAAATCGTATAAGTGTTAGTCGACTAAGAATTTCTTTAGTCGAGGACAGCACTAGTTCCCGGTTTGTTTACTGGTTAGAAGATGGCTGTGTGTCATGTGACCTTGTTATCTGTACACGCTGTGACTCTACAAATCACAACATGTAAAGAGGAACATGTTGGTGTTATTTTGTCACTTATTGGGAGCAGTAGGCTAGATGGAACCAGTTACCTGCAGGTTCTGAGCTAGGCTAAGCTACTGACAGAGTTACAATATACAGAGATGAGAAGGGTCTGTATGGACTTGTCTAACTCTGGGTGTTACGGTGAATAAGATAAACTCCCAATAAGTTGGCGTGTTCCTTTAACAAAAAATGCACTGGGATACAAAGCAAACACAATCAAAAACAAATTGAAATTTTTTCTGGCCGCGATATTCTTGTTTTTTTTTAATCAAGTTTTTTAAGCTTTTTCTGACTTTTTCAACCTATCAATTTTTTTTCTCGAAATGCTCTAAAATCTAATAAAATACACAAATTAATTGAAAGTATTGAACTGATCATTTATTTTACACTATGAATGTTGTAGGGAACCATCCACGTTATTTTTATTTTTTTATTTTTTTGGACAATTTGTTGAAAGAAACCCACATTTTTGATATAAAGACTTTTTGAAAATGGGTCAAATTTGACCCCTGAGGACAAACAGGAGGATTAACCAAATCCAGTTGCTCTTTATTTTAACCTTTCTCTGGATAACTATGACCTGGGTGGTATTTCAGGTAGAAGGTTTAACAAACTAACCCAGAGTCTAACCATGATGTCTGAGTTGATTTACCCTGAGATGGGAAAACTCTGAGTTTTTGGTTTCAGAACAGCTGATATGAGTTGGTTCAATCAACTCGGAGTAGGTTCATGCGCGTGCACCACCACAATAAAAAGGCAGCATGAATGGAGCCATGATACTACGATTCACCATGGTAACAACCACAAACAAACAGGTCGGCAGAAATACTCATGCGCACAAACAGCGAGTTAAAAAAAAAAGCAACACAGGGGCTGCTGCAAAAGAGAGAGAATTTGCGTGGGAGGAAATTGCTGCTAGAGTAAATGCGTATATTCCAATATAGTGTATATCATATTTAATCATAAGTAGGCCCTATAGCCTAATATTACTGGTGAAATGGTATTGAACCTATAATCTATTTCATATACAGTACAGGCCAAAAGTTTGGACACACCTTCTCATTCAATGTGTTCCTTTATTTTCATGACTATTTCCATTGTAGATTTTCACTGAAGGCATCAAAACTATGAATGAACACATATGGAATTATGTACTTAACAAGAAAGTGTGAAATAACTGAAAACATGTCTTATATTTTAGATTCTTCAAAGTAGCCACCCTTTGCTTTTTTTGATAACTCTGCAAACCCTTTGGTGTTCTCTCAATGAGCTTCATGAGGTAGTCACCTGAAATGGTTTTACCTTCACAGGTGTGCTTTGTCAGGGTTCATTAGTGGAAGTTTTTCCCTTATTAATAAAAAAGCAAAGGGTGGCTACTTTGAAGAATCTAAAATATAAGACATGTTTTCAGTTATTTCACACTTTTTTGTTAAGTACATAATTCCATATGTGTTCATTCATAGTTTTGATGCCTTCAGTGAGAATCTACA
Source organism: Perca fluviatilis (assembly GCF_010015445.1). NCBI lineage: Eukaryota > Metazoa > Chordata > Actinopteri > Perciformes > Percidae > Perca > Perca fluviatilis. The sequence goes on from NC_053134.1 coordinate 2,738,481, forward strand.
ATGTAAATAGTCATGAAAATAAAAAGGAAATGCATTGAATGAGAAGGTGTGTCCAAACTTTTGGCCTGTACTGTATGTGCAATCCTGCGGGCGAAAAAGTTCTAGGCCTACTAATCCCATTCTGAGGCTGCAGCACCACCATTAACATAATTAATAATCCATAATCTTTCATTTCAAAGGGTTTACATCATTCACCTGCAATACTGTGGAACTCCTTTTTAAAAACGTTTAAAACACGTTTCAGATCGAGTCACACTCTTCTGACGGCGCTTAGCTACAGCGGCTTTACTAAAATGCTCCGCATCACCGATGTTGTAAAGACAAATGCCGTTTGCAAAAAAAACAGTAATGCGACACAAATAATCTGCTGGGATGTAAAAGCATAGATGGGCGACATTAGTGATATGAGGATGCTTCAGTATCATCTCCCGACGTATGTTTAACTCTCTGTGAAGTAGGCCTAAAGCAGCTCCTTCATCAAAGGGATCGTAGACAAAAGGACATGCCATGTTTTTGAGAAATAAAATGTTTTATAGGCTAGTCTGCCTAACATTTTTTTTTTTTTATTCATGCCGATAACAAACTGCGCTAAAATGCGCCTCATACAGACTGAATGAATGAATGAGGAAATGAAAGAGCGCTGTGCCAGAGGGAGGAGACGTAGACAAACTTGAGGTTTCTTGAAGAAAACCCTGCTGGCGACCAGGTTAGGTTCACAGGCTCAGTTACCATAGTAACTGACTCTGAGGTTAAGGTACCATAGTAACTGACTCTGAGGTTAAGTTACCATAGTAACTGACTCTGAGGTTAAGGTACCTCTCTCTCTCTGAAACAGAAAACCCAGAGTTTCCCTCATCTCAGGGTTAACTAACTCAGAGTTTTCAGTAAACCTGCTTTCTGAAATGCCACCCTGGATAACTGAGAACCTTCACAGACACTGTTATTGTTTACCTTTCTCTGTCTTTTAATTTAATTTTAATCGTTCCCTGCTGTCCTTTTTTTTCCTGTGAATTAAATTTGCCGACTTGCTGTTTTCATCATGATGTCCTTTCCTTACTTATGCAGCGCTCTCTCGTCCTGACTCGTCCCATTTTTTCGGACTGTTTTTTCCCTCCGTTTTTGTCCAATCAGAATCTGAACTCATCGGGAAAGCCCGCCTCAAACTCAGATGGTCCAAAGTTCCCCGGAGACAAGAGCTCGGCGCCTAGCAACAACAACCAGCAGAAGAAAGGGATTCAGGTGCTCCCTGACGGTGAGACGCACTCAGTGCATCCACGGTAGAAATAATAATACTGAAAATTGTGCAATAATCGTGCAGATTTTTTCGTCTAAACCTGCCTCTTGTGTTGTGTTTGTGTCCCAGGGCGGGTGACCAACATCCCAATCGGCATGGTAACGGACCAGTTTGGGATGATCGGCTTGCTGACGTTCATCCGGGCAGCAGAGACGGACCCCGGCATGGTCCACCTAGCGCTGGGCTCCGACCTCACCACGCTCGGTCTCAACCTCAACTCACCGGAGTAACACACACACACACACACACACACACACACACACACACACACACACACACACACACGCACACATACACACACACTTGCACACACACACACACACACACACACACACACGCGCACACACATACACACACACTTGCACGCACATACACACACTTGCACACACACACACTTGCACACATACACACACACTTGCACACACATACACACACACTTGCACGCACACACACACACACACTTGCACACATACACACACACTTGCACACACATACACACACACTTGCACACACACACACGCACACAAATACACACATACTTGCACACACATGCACACACACACATGCACACACACACGCGCACACATACACACACACTTGCACACACACACGCGCACGCACACATACACACACACTTGCACGCACATACACACACTTGCACACACACACACACACACGCGCACACATACACACACACTTGCACACACATACACACACACACTTGCACACACACACACAAATACACCTACTTGCACACACATACACACACACTTGCACGGGCACACATACACACACATGCACACACATGCACACACACACACACACAAACTCTCATACATACACGCACACACACACACACAAACTCATACATACATACATACACACGCACTCATACACATATACGCACACGCAAACATGCGCACACACAGACACAGAGACACACACAGACACACAGAGACACACACACACACACACAGACACAGAGACACACACAGACACACAGAGACACACACACACAGAGACAGACACACAGAGACACACACAGACAGAGACAGACACACACACACACAGACACACACAGACACAGACACAGACACACACACAGACACACACACACACACAGACACACACACACAGAGACACACACACACAGACACACACACACACACACAGACACACACAGACACACACACACACACAGAGACACACACACACACACGGCCTGTTTCTCTCTCCAGATGTTTCCAGTAACATGTCTCGGTGAACTATTTTAGTCCGATATGAGATCAGATTCTCAACGAGACGCCATGACAGTCTGGCTTTGAATTTCTGGAGAAACCAGACCCCCCACGTGACACGTTCGTCCAATCAGCTGCCGGTTTTCATTTCTTGGGCGACAACACACATTAGCGCCGCCTGTTGCTATGGAGACGTATTACCTCTCGTCTCTCCGGTGAGTTCTGAGGAACTTTTTGGACCGACTCGGGGAGACCGATCGGTCCCACTGGCTCGAGCTTTAGAGAGATATCACTCAGTGATTGTGTGTGTGTGTGTGTGTGTGTGTGTGTGTGTGTGTGTGTGTGTGTGTGTGTGTGTGTGTGTGTGTGTGTGTGTGTGTGTGTGTGTGTGTGTGTGTGTGTGTGTGCGGCGCGTGCGTGCGTGCGTGTCTCTAATTGTCTCGCTCTTCTTTTTTTTGTTTTGTCTCTCAGGAATCTCTATCCTAAGTTTGCGTCTCCGTGGGCGTCGGCTCCGTGTCGACCGCAGGACATAGGTGAGTTTAGACCCTGGAGCGTGTGATTAATTTTAAGTTTATTTACTGAATACTTATGGAGGGAATAGAGAGCC
>NC_053134.1:2746619-2761619 GCF_010015445.1 Perca fluviatilis
ACAGGGACTGTCCTTCCTTTGCCGTACCTGAAGTTGCTGCATTCTGGCTGCTGTCTGGAGATTCCTTCATGCACAACTCGTATTCTTTCAGATGTTTCAGACCAGATGTTGTAACAGCGGCCATGTTGTGTATAGTTTAGGCTCCTCGCCACCACCAGACCAATCAGCATTGAACAGACTGAACATGTAGCTGGACTTGAATGGCCTTCTTTTGACTGAAAGTTCTGCCAAACAACAACTTGTTCTGCTCACCAGTTCCATGTCCACTTCCTCACAGCCTGCTGCATTGAACGCTCCACCTACGTAAACACCTTCCCGTAATCAACGGCGCCGTCGCTACGGCGACCAGCGCAGCGCGCCGAGTGCAAGCGTAGGGTTCGGTTCGCTGGGAAACAATTCTACGGTTCAGCAGAAACCAGAACCCCCGTCAAAAAGCCCGAATATTCAGTCGAATCTGAAGCTGAATCCTGGATTTGGTGCATCCCTGATAGAAAGGAGTGAAATATTTGGAACAACAAATGTATTATATAGAAAAGAAGGTTGAAAGGTGGAATCAGAGATGCCCACAAGTCTCTGAGCTGGAGTCCAATGTTAATAATTGATGTTTTGGCAGCCAGCGGGACATTAATAATTACATAAATCGACTACCACAAGTTTGGCAAGCCATCAAACGCTCATTCATTATTCATCATCTAGCAAACAACAGTCGGGTAGGGCAGTGGTTCTCAGACATTTTTGAATAAAGTTCCCCCTTTTGAATTGGTTCTTTAAGCCATGTACCCCCTGACCAGCGCTAATTTATTTTGGTAGAAATAAAAAGTCTCTATAAAGAGGAAGAAGACAGCGATGTCAGCGATAGATTTACTGAACAACAGCCTTGGAACCTGGAAAACATTTAGATGATGATGGAAAAAGGAGACAAAAACTTATCCCAGCATTCCCACCACACAGTAGCTCCAAACACTACATACCACTGACCTAAAAAACATTCTCACCACGTCTGTATTCACCTTAAACGACTGGAAATTCGCGCCTCCGGTGGGGACGGGAATTAAGGATGTTTTATTCAAGTTTATTGCATTTGAAAATTGTTTGGATTAAAGAACGTTGAAAAAAGTGACAAATGTCGGAAAAAAATTCAAAAATGTGGAAAATGGTGGGGATTTGTAATTTCATTTAATTGATAAACAGTATAAATTATTATAAAAAAAAAACACAAAAACTTCAAGTAAAGCGCAAAACAAATCGACAAAAACGTCAGAAAAGCTTAGAAAAACGTCAGAAAAACTGACAAAAACATCGGAAAAGCTTCAGAAACATCGGGAAAACTTCAAAAACATCGGAAAAGCTTCAAAAACGTCAGAAAAAGACAGTAGAAGGAAGGAAGGAAGGAAGGAAGGAAGGAAGGAAGGAAGGAAGGAAGGAAGGAAGGAAGGAAGGAAGGAAGGAAGGGAAGGAAAGAATAGGTTCACGCAATACAAGTCAATGGAGAGCCGGAGTTTCTTCAAAGTCAAAGTCAAGTTTATTTCATCCATAAAAATGGAAATTACAGTGCTCATACCTGCCTAATACATAAATACAATATAATACAATACAAAATTTATAAAAATGTACGTTTTAAAGTGCTTGTTGTGCTGTCTGATCGCCTGTGATACAAAAGAAAGAGCAATCGGGGGAGAAAGCATACCGCTTAGTGTCATGGGAGGCCTTCGCCTACCGCTACGTTCCATAACCCTGCCAGTCAGATTACCACGAAGAGGGTGACCCGGGTCCCTGGTTATTTTCTGTAATGGTCATCATGTACTTGATCCACTGTATTTAACTCTCCTACCATTTTTCCAGCCCTTTTAGTCACTCTATCAGTCCTGGCCTTCTCGGTTATCCCAGCATTCCCCCCCCCAACCCACCACACAGTAGCTCCAAACACTACATACCACTGACCTAAAAAACATTCTCACCACGTCTGTATTCACCTTAAACGACTGCAACTTCGCGCCTCCGGTGGGGGCGGGGCTTAAGGCCCGGACGCACCGAGCCGATAATCGGCCGTCTGGCGAGGTCGGTGACTCGAGTCTGTTCGGTGTGTCCCGTGCCGTCGTCAGTCCGGGGGGCCGTCGGCGTTCATTTTTGGCCGATTTGACATTTTTAATCGGAGGCAGGGCACTGTCGGCAGTCGGACTCAAATGACCCATCTGATTGGTGGAGAGCTAACCAGGAAACTGGGAGCGGGATGAGCGTGACGAGAGTCTCTCAAAATCTGAGGAAAATCTTTTAAACTGACCTTTGTTGATCTGAGATGAAGACAGATTCAGACACACACAGACACACACACAGACACACACACACACACAGACACACACACACACAGACACACACACACACACAGACACACACACACACAGACACACACACAGACACAGACACACACACACAGACACACACACACACAGAAACACACACACACAACACACACACACACAGACACACACACAACACACACACAAACACACAACACACACACACACACACACACACACAGACATACACACACACACACACACACACACACAGACATACACACACACACACACACACACACAGACATACACACACAGACACACACACACACAGACATACACACACAGACACACACACGCACAGAGACACACACACACACACAGACACACACACCAACACACCAACAAACACACACACACGACACACACACACACAGACACACACACACACCACACACACGCACACACACACACACACACGACACACACACAGACACACACACACACACACACACACACAGACATACACACACACACACACACACAGACATACACACAGACACACACACACCTAGACATACACACACAGACACACACACACACAGACATACACACAGACAATACCACAGCACACACACACACACACAGGACACACACACACAGACACACACACACAGACACACACACACAGACACACACACACAGACACACACACACACAGACACACACACAGACCATACACACAATTACCGACACACACACACAGACACACACACACACACAGACCGCACACACACACAGACACACACACACACACACACACAGACACACACACACACACACACACACACACACACACACACACAGACACACACACACACAGACACACACACACAGACACACACAGACAACGCACACACACACAGACACACACACACACACACAGAACACACACAGACACACACACAGACACACACACACAGACATACACACACAGACACACACAAGACACACACACACACACAGAACCGCACACACAACACACACAGCACACACACACACAGGAACACACACACACACACACACACACACAGACACAACCACACACACACAGACACACACACACAGACACACACACGAACACAGCACACACACACACACACACACACACACACACATACAGAGCCACACACACACACACACACACACAGACACACACACAACAGACATAACACACACACACACACAGAGACACGCCACACAGACACAGACACACACACACACACAGACACACACACACACACACAGAGACACAACACACACAGACACACACACAGACACACACACACAAGAGACACAACACACAGAGACACACACACACACAGAGACACACACACAGAGCACACACACACACACAGACACACACACACAGACACACACACACAGACACACACACACAGAGACACACACACAGACACACACGACCTGTTTCTCTCTTCAGATGTTTCCAGAAACATCTCTCGGTGAACTATTTTAGTCCGATATGAGATCAGATTCTGAACGAGACGCCATGACAGTCTGGCTTTTGAATTCGAGACAAACACACCCATGTGACGCTGTTCGTCCAATCAGCTGCCGGTTTTAATTTTTTGGGCGACAACACACATTAGCGCCGCCTGTTGCTATGGAGACGTATTACCTCTCGTCTCTTCGGTGAGTTCTGAGGAACTTTTTGGACCGACTCGGGGAGACCGATCAGTCCCCCTGGCTCTACTGCCGTCTGATTGGCCGTCTGGTCGGTGTGTCTGCAGCTTTTAAATGAGCTCTGTCACTTTTGGGAGAGCTCTGGAATATGGCGAGCACAATGTTAAAAAAAATAAATAAATAAATAAAATGACACAAGAAGTAAATCTGACTTCCTGTCTCTTTTTTTCTTTTCAGGAGTTTCATCTGGAGTATGACAAACTAGAAGAGCGACCTCACGTTCCCTCCACATTCAACTACAATCCTGCCCAGCAGGCCTTCTGATTGGCTCTACCTCCTGCCTGCCTGCCTGCCATTGGCCCTCCTGGCTCATCAGTCATCGCCCCTCTAGGTTTTTCCACCTCCACACACTCAAAAGCGAAAAATCTGGCCAATTAAGGACTCAGGACCGAAGAGGAAAGTCCTGACTCCTGCTTTCTCGCTCTCAATTTCCCAAAACACATTTCTGAATAGACTCTTATGATTTTAAACTTTTTCGGATTATTTCTTTGTTCTTTACCTCATTTTCTGTTCTGTTTTTTATTTCCCCTCCCTCCCTCCCTCCCTCCCTCCCTCCATGAGTTTGGTTCGGTTGGTCTGTTACGTGGAGCACGAACTTAATGTCGACAGACAGCACAAACAAACACGGACACGAGCACTGTAAATAACTGTCCCTCTGATCGAGTGATTCATGTTTCTATCACGTCTTAAGAATTTGACTATTTTTGTCTAAGAGAAGCTTTTTAAAGAAGAAACCAGATTTTAAACACACAACACGGAAATCAATCACCCCTCAGGCGGATAATTATTTTTGCACCGTGCACACACTGTGTCACACACCCCTCTGGTCCTTTTGGCGGGAAAATATTTATCATTTTTCTCCATTTTTACCAGGTTTTTACAGCAGCATTACAAACATAACACACACACACACACATACATACGTCAGCAGACAGCGGACAGTCAGGAGAGGAAATGCAATGTACATTGTAGCACTATTTCATAATAAAAGACGAAAAAATACCTTTTGGTTTGTTTTTATGTGGCGATACATGACCCAGCATACGCTCCTATTTGTCTTTTTTTACTTAATAAGTTAAAAGCAGATAGAAAAGTCACTCTGAGTGGGATGTGTTAGGCATTTTGAATTCACTGTTTTCCACCAGGCAGTTTTCTTATTTATTCAGAAATATTTCTGGCTTTATTCTACTATTTTTTTCTTGTTGGCAACAAGTCCCATGTGCAGATCTCTTAATACCGAAACAGCTGACTGTAGTTGTAAGCAAACGTTATGTAACTTAAGTTACTTACGTCAATTACAAAGAGTAAATGTTTACTTTTGGTTTCACAAGGAGGAGCCAAACCCCCGGTCTCCTGGGCGAAAGTCCTGTGTTTGTTCGACCCATCCATCCCTACGCGGACAGTTTTGCAGACTTTGATTAGAAACGTAATTTAAAAAAACAAAAAAAGGGAAATTTAACTCTCCTGTCGTCCTCGGGTCAGATTTGACCCATTTTCAAAAAGTTTCTATATCAGAAATTTGGATTTTGTTCAACAAAATTGTCAAAAAGAATAACGTGGATGGTTCCATACAATGTTCTTCACAAGTAAAATACACAATCAGTTCACTACTTTTGTTGAATTTGGGTGTTTTATTCAAGTTTATTGCATTTGAAAAAAAATTTGATTAAAGAACGTTGAAAAAAGTGACAAATGTCAGAAAAAGCTTCAAAAATGTGGAAAATGGTGGGGAATTGTAATTTCCCCACTGGGGATCAATAAACAGTATAAATTATTATTAAAAAAACACAAAAACTTCAAGTAAAGCGCAAAACAAATCGACAAACATTCAAAAACGTCAGACAAACTGACAAAAACAACTGAAAAGCTTCAAAAACGTCAGAAAAACTGACAAAAACATCAGAAAACCTTCAAAAACGTCAGAAAAACCTTCAAAAACATCGGAAAAGCTTCAAAAACGTCAGAAAAACTGACAAAAACATCGGAAAAGTTTCAGAAACGTCGGAAAAGCTTCAAAAACATCAGAAAAACTGACAAAAACATCAGAAAAACTGACAAAAACATCAGAAAAACCTTCAGAAACATCAGAAAAGCTTCAAAAAAGTCAGAAAAACTGACAAAAACATCAGAAAAGATTCAGAAACGTCGGAAAAGCTTCAAAAACATCAGGAAAAGTGACAAACATCAGAAAAACTGTCAAAAACATCGGAAAAGTGACAAACATCAGAAAAGCTTCAGAAACGTCAGAAAAACTGACAAACATCAGAAAAACTGTCAAAAACATCGGAAAAGTGACAAAAACGTCAGAAAAACTGACAAAAACGTCAGAAAAGCTTAAAAAACATCGGAAAAGTGTCGAAAAAAAGTTTTATTTTTTACATTTTTACCCAGAAAAAACTAAAAGTTGGTCGACTGTCGGACAGCACGATGGTTAAAAACCAAATCCAGGACTAAGTAGGTTTCCCTGGAGAACGGGGATCAGCTGTCTGGGAACTTCATTTTTAGGAGACACGGCCGGCTCTAAAAACTTGATTTTTTGAAAATACTTCAAAGAAATTAGTGTACTTTGAGAAAAAGTAAAAACTTTCCCTCCTCAGCGGTTTATTCTTTCACTTGTAACTCGAGAAGAGGCATAGGGGTTAAAAAACAGGCTGATAAAAAATTTAATACTAAAAAAAAAAAAATAAACACGTATTACTGATACACTTATTGAAAAGTGGATCATTTCCCTCCACATTATGCCACAGTTTGGTGGATTAAAGTAACCGATTAAAGTTATAAATGTTAGCACATCCCCTTCACGTTAACGCAGCTCTTTTATCATATCCGTTTTCATCTTTTCTGTTTTTTTTTTTTATTCCAACATTACAGCTCCCTCCCTCTGCCGGTGGAGCGTCATCTTTCTTCACCTCTTTTTAACATTTAAGTTCTTCTACTTTTCGTTCACCTCCCTCATTTATTGTCTTATTTTCCGCCCGGCAACAGTGGAACCAATCGGACTGCTGGAGTGACCTCTCTCTGTCTCTCTCTGTCTCCCCCTCTCTCTCTCTCTCTCTCTCTCTCTCTCCCTCTCTCTGTCTCTCTCTGTCTCTCTCTCCCCTCTCTGTCTCTCTCTCTCTCTCTCTGTCTCTCTCTTCTCTGTCTCTCTCTTTTTCTCTCCCTCTCTCTCTCTCTCTCTCCCTCTCTCTCTCTGTCTCTCTCTCTCTCCCTCTCTCTCTCTCTCTCTCTCTCTCTCTCTCTCTCTCTCTCTCTCTGTCTCTCTCCCTCTCTCTCTGTCTCTCTCTCTGTCTCTCTCCCTCTCTCTCTCTCTCTCTCTCTCTTTTTGAGAAATTCGCTTTTCTTTGTCTCAAGTTAGATGTTCAGATTGATATCACTCGCATGTCTACGCTCAATATGAAGCTCTCGCCAGGAGACTTTAACTTAGCTTAGCTTAGCTTAGCATGAAGCCGTCATTTTTACAGTTTTTTATATACCGATTTAAATAAGATCTACAGTCACATGTTTAATCCGCTTTAGGGAAGCCGGTTGGAGGATTTTGTTATCTTTGGGTGGAGCTACGCTAACTGTCCCCTCACTGTCTTTATGCTAAGCTAAATTAGCCTGCTGCTGGTCACTCTGTGTGGCCAGCAGCTAACAAGTTACAACATGATGTCATATTACAGATTACATGTCAGCTAAAAATGTTGCATCACGCGAATCAATAAGAAGTTTACCTTCAACCCAACATTTACTTTTCTACGCGTTTCTGCGTGATATGACGTCAATAGAGCGCGCATCGGGCCGCATTTTTCGGTTAAAATCTCATTTTTTTTCTCATACTCAGTCCCTCCAGAAAAAACGCGATTATGCGATCGCATAATCAGCCAAAGTCCGCATAATTTTTCAAATTCGCCTCACTTTCGGCGCATAAATTGCAGATTTCCGTGCAAAATACTCGGTGCTTTGCATGATTTCATGAGCCACGCATTTTCGTTGCAAAAAAGTCCCGTAAAATATCTCAGCAGGAAGTTGAAAAATGTTAAGTTTACTTCACACATGAGCAGCCAACCAGTTTTTGCAAGTTCGCGCAATTTCATCGCATAAAATTGCATAAATATCATATATAGCATATTCCATCGCATTTTTTAAGAAAACGTGCCGCATAAATCGAGGATTTTTGATTTGCAAAACTCCGCATTTTTCTGGAAGGACTGCATCCTAATGACACATGTACGTGTGTTTGTGTTGAAAGCTTTTATTAAGCAGCTGTAGGAAGGCATTCGGAAATGTCGACAGATGAGGTCATCGGTTAACACACTGGCCAAATTCTTTTTAACATCGTCCATCGTTGGCGCTGCCACATGTAGCCTAATATGCACCAGTTTCCTTGTCACAGCTACATAAACACTGATGTTAGGGTGATATTTTAAATGCATTTTAATCACAAAAACGAACCTTTGCAGCAAGTGAAACAGGCCCGTTGGCTACCTACATAATAAGCTGTTTTTAAATTTAAAATGATAAATTCCTTATCGCGCTGATGTGACCGAGCCAGACCCGAACCAGAACATCATTTCTAAATATCTGTCGGGTATCCATCCTCTAGACGTCGACGCCAATCCTGATTTTAATTCGGTAGCTAACAGTTACAGCCTGATAAGATAAGATAAAATAGACTTTAAATTCCTGTGCTACAGCAGCTCAAAAGAAAAACATCAGAATAACACAAATACACATTAAGTAGACATAGGAGAACAAATATACATAACATATATCACCAACAAAATAGAATCGGTTATAATAATAGTAACTAAAACAGACATTTACACAATAAACACCCTCATATAAACAGACAGCATATACACACAGATATACAGATCAATAGAGATGACATATTGCACAGTGGAAGGTAACACAGTAATGAATAAATATGCAGAATATAGTCCAGTGATGGCTCATATTGCAGAAACCGCTAGCAGTGCTACATTCTGACGTTGCATTAAAGAGTCTGGAATGAAGGACCGTATATGAATACCGTGTTAGGCCGGTTACACGCTGGCTGGCTGCGTGGCGTTGAGCGTGGCGTTGAGCGTGGCGTTTTCTACGTCTTTACACACCAGAAAGTAGTGTTAATTTTGTCACCTATTTTTAATTTAGTCTTAGTCTTGTGCCAAAAAATTTTTAGTGAAGTTTTAGTCGACTAAAAGTCTCGTCATTTTAGTCTAGTTTTAGTCAAAACATTTTAGTCTTTTTTTTTTTTAAATAAATTATTTCTGATAACCATTTCAGTCAAATAGTTATAAAAATAAATAAATGCTATAAAGTTATATAAATATTGAGCCTCTTCCTTATTTCACCAGTAAACGACAAAAACAACCACTGCATTGGAAAAGGATATTTTAGGCTACATTTTACAATAAAATAAATGCAGCACGAAACTGGCGAGTCGTATTTCAAGTGAACGCAACATGTGTTGTTTTTCAGACAACGGCAGCTGCAGACTGTCGTACGTCTCGTGTTGGAAATAGAGACAAACCTTTACACCGTTTAGCTGTCAGCATTTTAACTGTGTTAAATCCAACTGCTAGCTAACGGTGCGACTGCTAGATCCTGCTGCCAAGTGTAGTGTTAACTAGCTAACGGTATGCTAACGTTAACTCGCTGCCAGCGTAGTGTTAACTAGCTAACGGTAGGCTAACGTTACCTGCTGCGCCGTAGTGTTAACTAGCTAACGGTAGGCTAACGTTACCTGCTGCCAAGTGTAGTGTTAACTAGCTAACGGTAGGCTAACGTTACCTGCTGCCAAGCGTAGTGTTAACTAGCTAACGGTAGGCTAACGTTACCTGCTGCCAAGTGAAGTGTTAACTAGCTAACAGTAGGCTAACGTTACCTGCTGCCAAGTGAAGTGTTAACTAGCTAACGGTAGGCTAACGTTACCTGCTGCCAAGTGAAGTGTTAACTAGCTAACGGTATGCTAACGTTACCTGCTGCCTAGTGTTAACTAGCGCCCCGTGCAGCGATGTTTCGGTTGACTCTAACGTCCGTTTAGGAGCATCAGAGAGAAGCGCAGGCTATTCGGTCCGGTAGATAACGGTCGTTAGGGCGCCTGTCAGTGCCGTAGCAACGGGTCTCGGTAACAGCTGAATATTCTCTCTCATGATGAAAAAGTAGAGACGATTGTAGACGAAAATGAAGAGAGATTTTATCTTAGTTTTTATTTTATGCAAAACATTTTAGTCTCGTCTTTTTTCGTCAACAATAATGCACGTTCATTTAGTCTTAGTCGGCGTTTTTGGACATCGGCGCAGTCTCGTCTTAGTCGTGGAAAAAAAGGTCGTTGACGAACATATTTAGTCTCGTCTCGTCTGACGAAATTAACGCTAACAGAAAGGTGTCTGACGCGGCGCTGCTGCTGCTGCTGCTAGCCTTGTGTGTACACATGGATGTTTCCCATTGATGAAATGAAATCCCATGTTAAACCTAAACATATTCTGATCTGATTACAGCAAAGACAACGTCGGCAGTATTGACGGCAAAAATAGGCTCCAGAATATTTCCTTCCGTCTTGACAGGTGCAATATTAGAAAATCAATAATTATTTTATTATTTTATTACATTTATATCAAAACCTTGAGACTTTCAAACATCAACATGTCATTTATTAATATGCATTTGTGTCTAAGCGACATATAAACTTCTTAATCTTAATTTCGTGCTCGCATTTTCGGCACTGACACGCAGCCAGTGTGTAACCGCAGTACTTTTATTTATGTATTTATTTGATTAGGACAGTGCACATTAATGAACATTTCTGTAAATGCGCCAGTGTTAGCCAATTGGTTAATTTTCAACTGTAGTCCTAGTTTGCCTAGCATGCATGTCTTTTATGGTGGGAAGAAACCGGAGCACACCCACCCCCCCAAACATGCAAACTCCACACAGAAAGGTCTGGAACAACCTGGCTTCGAACCCAGAACCTTCTTGCTGTGAGGCAGAAGTGCTGACCACTTTTAGTGTAATTTGTAACTTGTAATGTGACGCCGACTCGGCAAGTCGTGTGGCAAAAATGTTCGCCGACTTCCCCGAGTTAGCGTTCCGACATTAGGTGACGTTCACACGAATTATTCCGATTATTCCGACACCGCCTGAACGCAGCATTCAGCTTCATATTCAGAGGGCGTTATCAATCTGAACATCTTAACTGTCAGCTGTTAAGCGCATTTTTACCAAAATGTTCGAAAGCTTTCCTTCCGAGATCTTTGCCACTCCACCAAAAGACAACCGACAAGAAGTCCCCATATTTCTTTTTTAAGCTAAATTTAAAATGATTTCCTTTTTCTTACGTTGTTTTTAAACTTACTCCAGGAGGCACCAATGTACAAGTATGTATATATATATATGTATTTTAATATATATACATATACATACAGACAAGGCAGTATTTTTAAGAAAAAGGGGAAAAACTAAAAATGTGTGTGACGCGAGGAGACCCTTCCTGTGCTGGCCGCCAGTAAACGATGCAATACAAGACTTCCTGTTAACGGAAACCCAACATGGAGACAGTTTTACAGGGGACCACGCTCCACGACGCCGACAAAAACCAACCGACAACCTTCTTTGGGCTTTTCATCTGTTGCCCGACTCGTTCACACTGCAGCAGCAAAAAGCCAAGGACACGCCCACAGATTTGATTGGAGGACGAGGACTGAGGCACTTGGGCCGTTTTGGCTGTTTTATTAAATATGGCAGCTAGTGTTTTAATAGAAAAAAAAAAGAATAAAATAAATATTCTGGTAATGAAACTGAAGGAGGACTCGTCTGTGGGTTTTTTTTTTTTTGTGTGTGTTTTTGTGCGAAATGCTGTTGTTGTTTTTCAGGATTGAAGATTTCCCGTTTTTCTCGTCGTCTTCATCGCTTCTGAAGAAGACGATTGCGCCGATAACTGCACGGCAACACAGGTACAGCACACAGTTAACTGTTTATTTGTTGAATGTCCGAGCGTTAAAGGGATACGCCACCGTTTGTTGAAGTAGTTCTTATCACGGTCTCCCCTGGCTGCAGATAGGGGGGGGCCAGCGCATTTTTTTGTCTCAGTGCAAGTAATTAGGTTGTTTTTTTTTTGTCTTGTCGGCTCACTTTTACTCACAACATGCTAACCGGCAACATACGAATCCATTCACTACGCTAAGCTAACTAGCGGTGGCGCTGCCGGTGTTGCACCGGACTAAAACGATGCATGCATGCACAAAAGAGAAGATAACGTCTTCGGGGGTAGTTTGGAGATTGCTTCCTTGCACAATGTTGAAGATTGTCTTTGTGGAAATGTGTGAATTTACGACTAGGGCTTCATACGCATTTTAACCAATATTTTTCCATGACTTCCATGATATATCCATGATATATATATGATATGTCTGTGGTTCATAGATGGATTCTTAATATCGCTCCCCGAATACAACGCTGAGGTTAAGATGACCTGAAAATACATTTATTAATCACATATTATTATTATTATGCTGTGTTAAAACTAAATCCATGACTTTTCCAAAACTTTCTGGGTCTTTTTATGTTTCCAAAACCTTTCCAGGCCTGTTATGGAATTTGCATTTTTCAAATTCCATAACTTTTCCAGGTCTTTTCAAGGTTTTTTCAGTACTCACTCTGAAGATAATCACTGTCACTCTCTCACTCACTCTACCACACACACACACACATAGACAGACATACACACACACACATACACACAGACACACAGAGAGACTCAGACACACATAGAAAGACACACATGCACACAGACACACATACAGACAGACACACACATAGAGAGAGACACACAGACACACACACAGACAGACACACACTCCACACACACACCCCCCCCACACACACACACACACACCGGCTCCACGCACACACCAGTGCACAGGTATAACCATCAGCCTACTGCGAGAGCTCTGCGTGGAGCCTCCACAGGAAAACAGCTTTAAAATAATAAGATTCTCCAGTTAAAATCAGTCTTTGAGTGAGTGATCGGATATCCATTCATAAAATCCAGAAATCAGTCTTTTAATACATGCTTTATCACCGTGGATGTCGAAGTAAAAAGTCCTTTAACCCTTGTGTCGACTTCCCTTCGACCGTGCAACCTTTTGTTTTTCTGGGTCAAAATTAAAAATGTTTTTATTTCCCGATGTTTTTTAGATTTTTGCTGCAATTTGTTTCGACATTTTTGTTGTTATTTTCGACGTTCTTTATATAAATATTTTTCTCCATATGCTATAAAATTGGATAAATCCCCCAAATTCAATAAAAGTAGTGAACTGATGAGTTATTTTACTTGTGAGGAGCGTTGCAGTGAACCATCCACGTTATTTATTTTGACAATTTGGTTGAAAGAAAACCCAAATTCTGATATTAAAAACGTTTTGACCCGAGGACACCAGAGGCCCGTTCCAGAAAGCAGGTTTAGTGAAACCTCTGAGTTGGTTAACCCTGAGATGAGGGAAACTCTGGGTTTTCCGTTCCAGAAAGAGAGGTAACACAACCTCAGAGTCAGTTACTATGGTAACATAACCTCAGAGTCAGTTACTATGGTAACTTCACCTCAGAGTCAGTTACTATGGTAACTGAGTCTGTGAACCTAACCTGGTCGGGAGCAGGTTTTTCTTCAAGGAACCTCGAGTTTCTCTCAGTCTCCACTGAGAGCGAGGAGAAACTCATTTCCTCATTCATTCATTCAGTCTGTATCAGGCGCATTTTAATGCAGTTTTATCTGCATGAATAAAAAAACGTATTGGTTTATATTTGGCAGATTATAAAACGTTTTTTTCTCAAACATGTCACGTCCTTTTGTCGACGATCCCGCTGATGAAAAAGCTGTATTAATTCACAGAGAGTTTACGTTGGTATTGAGTCCCGACTATAGATGTATTTTCATTTCCACATAACCGATTTGAGAGGTATTTTTTATCACAGTCCATTAGATATGTAGATACTTTATCCTTCCTCGTATCACTAACATCAACCATCGTGGACAGGCTTTAACATCCCAGCAGTTTCTTTGTATCGCATTACGTTTTTTGCAAACAGCAGTTTTCTTAACAACAGTGTAGCGGATCATACTGTAGGCTAATAGTAGGCTAAGCCACTGTATGCAGAGCAATCAGAAAAGTGTGACTCGCTCTGAAACGTTTTTTAAAAACTTTTTGTAGTGTTCCCTGGACAGTAGAGCCATTAAAAAGAAATACATCATTATACATTATTAGTTCTGTTAATGATCATGGTGCTGCAGCCTCAGAATGGTATTAGTATAGTTTACTTTTTCGCCCGCAGGATTGCACCTAAATGAAATTATAGGTGTAGGCCTAATACAATTCCAGTTTTCACCAGTAATATTATAAGTTAACTGTGATTAAATATGAAATTAATACACTGTGAATGTGTAGCTACGCATTGACTCGAGCAGCAGTCTTCTCCCACACCAATTCTCTCTCTTTTGCAGCAGCAGCCGCTGTCTTGCTTTTTTAACGAAATGCATGTTCAAACTCGCTGTTTGTGCGCATGAGTATTTCCACCGACCCGTTTGTTTGTGGTTGTTACCATGGTGAATCGTAGAATCATGGCTCCATTCATGCTGCCTTTTGTGCACGCGCGTAACCCTGAGTGAACATACTCCGAGTTGATTGAACCAACTCGGATCAGCTGTTCTGGAACCGAAAACTCAGAGTTTCTCATCTCAGGTTAAATCAACTCAGACATCAGGGTTAGACTCTGAGTTTGTTAAACCTCCTGCCTGGAATTAGGGGTGGGGGAAAAAATCGATACAGCATAGTATCGCGATATTTTTCGTGGCAATACTGTATCGATACACAGACAGCAAGTATCGATATTTTATGATATATGTGTTGGTCAGTCTGTCTGCTTGACAATCACATTTTGCAGCAATAAAATTGATGTGAGA
>NC_053134.1:2769119-2774119 GCF_010015445.1 Perca fluviatilis
AGGCTCAGCTAGGTTTTCCTCTAGAGGTGTAGTGTCGATGGTCCCTGGGAAGTCAGTAAATGTTGGGAAGGTCTGAAGAGAAGGTTCAACAACTGTGGTACTTGCTATTTGGTGCTCTCTAGAAAGGTGCTTGGTAAATGAATTAATGCTGTGGTATGTCCTTGGACAACCATCTTGGCTGCAAGTAAGTGTGAACTCCAATCCCTCTGACAATGCATGTATTTCACGAAGGTGCCAAATCAGTTTCTTTATCAGTGTGAATCTTGACTGACATTTTGGACAACTGTACATTTTGGTGGGATCTAATTAATAGACTTCACTTTTGAAATGAGCTCTAATACCTTTGCTCTCCTGTTTGTTGACATGGGTAAGTCGTAAATGTACTCGACGAATGAGAACACAGAGCTGAGCGGGGCTGGGTAGGCCAGGTTGCATACCCAGTAGAGCTTGAAGAGCTTGTCCACAGCACATGCCAGGCCTTCATCCAAGGGGATAGCAATCTTGTCAGACTTGCCCACAATGACATACTGCTGTGACCCTCCCCTTAGATGACCAATGCAGACTAGTTGTGGCTGTGTGCTCTGTGCTGGATCCTGGGATGCATTGTAGAGGGAGGCAATGGTACTTCCTGCCTAAAATTAGAATATAGAAATAAGTAAAGTTAAGTTCAGCAGCAACATGTCGCAAACTAGCTCCTTATAATTAGTTTTGTACATGTTAATATTTTATTAGTGTGCATGCTGACACAGCATTGTCTGACTCTCTGCTTTTTTCCATCTGTCTTGGCAATATTAATGTAAATAATTTCTTCTTTAAAAGGAACAATGTTTAGATATAGATGATCTATTGGCGGAAATGGAATATAATATTCACAACTATGTTTTGATTCAATTTAATGCTTTTAAGAACTCAAGATATTCAATAACCAAATTTGAATAATCAATTTTTTCTTATTTAAGCATAGCAGGTAAGTATAAAGTAAGCAAGTATGTGGTCCTGTGCAGCAGTAGATTTTATGTAGGAATATGGTTATTAGAGTGAGGTAGGCTAATCTAAATTTTGCTAACAGGTAAGTGCAAGTATAAAGTCTGTATTAGGTTCAGTGGTAGGTTTAAAGATTTTACATTAAACAAAAGATTACCCCTACACACTTAACTCCAAGCCACATATGTTTTATGACGTTGTCAATAAACTTGCTTTCTGATAGCCTTGCACCTACATAATGTGCATATAACTCTCCTTAAAGGAACACGGCAACTTATTGGGACTTTATCTTATTCACTGTACCCCCCAGAGTTAGACTAGTCCATACAGACCCTTCTCATCTCTTATTGGGTCTTTATCTTATTCACTGTACCCCCAGAGTTAGACTAGTCCATACAGACCCTTCTCATCTCTTATTGGGACTTTATCTTATTCACTGTACCCCCAGAGTTAGACTAGTCCATACATACCCTTCTCATCTCTTATTGGGACTTTATCTTATTCACTGTACCCCCAGAGTTAGACTAGTCCATACATACCCTTCTCATCTCTTATTGGGACTTTATCTTATTCACTGTACCCCCCAGAGTTAGACTAGTCCATACAGACCCTTCTCATCTCTTATTGGGACTTTATCTTATTCACTGTACCCCCAGAGTTAGACTAGTCCATACATACCCTTCTCATCTCTTATTGGGACTTTATCTTATTCACAGTAACCCCAGAGTTAGACTAGTCCATACAGACCCTTCTCATCTCTTATTGGGACTTTATCTTATTCACTGTAACCCCCAGAGTTAGACTAGTCCATACAGACCCTTCTCATCTCTTATTGGGACTTTATCTTATTCACAGTAACCCCAGAGTTAGACTAGTCCATACATACCCTTCTCATCTCTTATTGGGACTTTATCTTATTCACAGTAACCCCAGAGTTAGACTAGTCCATACATACCCTTCTCATCTCTTATTGGGACTTTATCTTATTCACTGTACCCCCCAGAGTTAGACTAGTCCATACAGACCCTTCTCATCTCTTATTGGGACTTTATCTTATTCACAGTAACCCCCAGAGTTAGACTAGTCCATACATAGGGTATGAATGGACTAGTCTAACTCTGGGGGTTAAATGAATAAGATAAAGATCTATCAGTCGGTGTCTTCCTTATACAAATTTAAATCAGAAATGTGGACTATAATGACTTTTAAGGCCTAATATTCATACAATTGAATTTAAGACAATTTAAGGACGTGCAGAAACCCTGTCGAGGATTATCAACATTAACTCAAGATTCCCATCAAACATACCGGCACAAAATCAATGAGTTGTGTAATCGTCACTTGACGCCTTACAGCGCTTGCTGCAACTGGTGGAAGGAGATGAGTAAGGACGACCAACATAATGTAGCACTTCTCATCTGCAAAAGAGAAGAGAGGTAAACTTAAGCATATTAAATAATTTTGTGGAAAAATGGAAGAAATTAAATGTAACAAAAATACCATCAGTTTGGTCTTCCATCCCTTCAACAAGAGATGCAACATCACCCTTCTCCCTGGCGGCAACAGCTTTCAGCTTCGGCATGATGCTGGCCTCCCACCGCCTTAGGAACAGGTCCCCCTTTCCTTGATGCATTTTACCAAACTCTGTATCAAGCTGGGTGGTTGCAGTGGACAGAGACACATAATATATAAGCCTCTTCAATTTATAATTACTTGTTTATAATTGCTTTAATCTACATGTACACATAAGTTTAATTGCTGCATTCCGGTTTAAGCAAGGGGTACAAAAAGACACCTACCAGTGTTGGTATATCCAAGAAGCGTGGATACTCTTGCAAGATTTCCTCCATGGTGGGTGAATGTTTGGATATCCACGATCTGCGCCAGGTGAATGTTTTCTGCATCGCTGATTTGATTGAGGACATGTTTTCTGCAGAAGGCCTCAGCCTTTTCATCAGGTTGATGAACTCTCTGACTTCGCTGCCGTCCCCTTCATCCTGCACAGAACTTGACATCTCTTCAACATCTCGGCACCTCTTGTGTCTACTGTAACGCCGCTGGCCTTCTTCTAGCTTCCGGCGGAATGCGAAGGTCTCATCTCCAAAACCCAGAGTGTGATGCTGGATCGAAGAAATGCTCCTGAGATTTAAGAGGGGAAAAAGACATTTCAAATAATTTTCGGACCGGAATGGAAATTTCAAAACAGAAAATACTGGCTTTAGCATTGTTGTCAGAAAAGAAAGTATTTCAACTTAGCATGTTTCCTTAATATCTGATGACATATTGTGGTCATTTTATGATTTAAAGGAATACGCCACCGTTTGATGAAATAGGGTTATTCACCGTCTCTTCTATATTTAAATGCATTTTTGTCTCGGTGCATGCATTGTCTTAGTCCAGCGGCACCGCTGCTAGCTTAGCTTAGCGTAATGAATGGAATCTATTGTGACCGTGTAGCATGTCGCAGGTAAAAGTGATCCCAACAACAACATAAACAAAACCTCATTACTTCTTGTGGCCTGCATGTTCAAATAAAAATAGCAATGCAGATTAAGACTAGATGATTTCGTAGGCAGATATTGACTGGGACTATATTTGGTGGAAGTAGACTACAGCCGAAGCACTGCTCCTCGGGCACAGAGATATCGGCAGCTCACAGGGCTCTGCGGTCGGCGTCAAGTCACTGTTTTTGGGTTAGTGGACGGGCAGCGGCCCGCCGAGCCCCGCAGAGCTCACTCAGGGCAGCGGCGTTTTGGTTGTCCACTAACCCAGAAACAGTGACTTTACGCCGGCCACAGAGCCCTGTGAGCTGCCGATATCTCTGTGCAGCCTAAAACGGTAATTGAGCAGCAGAAAGAAAGTTTGGAGTGAGAGAGAAACGTGTGAGGGAGACTGGAGAAAAGGTGACTCTTACTGCAATGAAGAAATCAAAGAAAGCTAATCGGCTATCGCGATTCAATGTGCTTGTCACGGTGCAGTTACGTCTCCACGCCCTGGTAGTTGTTCTGTGTGTTATTGTGTAGTTGAATAACTGTTAATGTGTTACGTTAACATGCCGGACACCTACCGTATTCAGCCTGTTATTCTGTGTGCTATTGTGTAGTTGACAGATGAAAAAGGCTGTTTTGGTTGCGGTTTTTGTGAAATTAATTTCTAAATATATGCGACTTATAGTCCAGTGCGACTTATATATGTTTTTTCCTCTTCATGATGCATTTTTGACTGATGCGACTTATACTCCGGAGCGACTTATAGTCTGGAAAATACGGTACATATTGCTCCTTTAAATAATTATTACAGTTACAGAATATCATTGAATGGAAGTAGAACTGGTCATCCAATGTGTTTTATACCAGCCTAAGAGAGGAAATTACACTGTTAGAAGTAGCCAAAAAAAGTATCTCCCACACTATCGTTTTAAAATATAGTAAGCCACAAAGTATCTCTGGGTTTTACATTCAGGACTAAGTAGATTTCTGCCTTACCTTAAAATGTAGTTGGATAAAATCACAAGTTTTAATTTAAAAAAAACATTCTGATTATTTCCCTGTTTCAATATTTAAGCATTGCACACCCATAGCTAGCTCTACCCACTTTTCAACTAAGCAACTTTATACTCACAAAGCCTTCTCCTCTGCCATCAATTTGGACTTTAAGCGATGGGAAGATGGTGATGATGTTCTTTGCAAGAACCACCTTTTCAATAGTGGACGGATAACTAGTGGAACAAACACACAAACAGACAACAACTCATGAGACCTTTTTTCTCTTCTTTTAAAATGACAACATGATAAGTCCTTACTGTCAAATGTGTGATGAAAAAGCAACTGTTAACAAAAAATGTGCCCTGTATCAAGCAAATGAGAATGTCTGTATACTTTATCCCCCCATTGTAATTTATACACTTACGACATTCACAATTACATTCAATGCACATATGCTATACATTTTTAAAATAGTCCAATCATGACAAGTGGGCTTATTCGTATAACCATTCTTATAAGATACAAAAATAA
>NC_053134.1:2784119-2789119 GCF_010015445.1 Perca fluviatilis
CTCTTGTTTTTCTATGTTTATGGTAAGAAGAAAAATGTGAAAATAAACAATTAAAAAAAAAAAAAAACAGGGGGCGCCATTGTTGTTTATGTGTGTGTGTGTGACTTCAAAAACTGTACCTGGGAGTCCAACCATCTGGTACGAGGGGACGCAACATGGAAAGGCCCCATCTTCCCCGTCTCCCAAGTAGCCACAAACAATTAGGTGGTTAGATATCAACAAACGTGTTTATTTTACAAAGAACGAAAATATCTACATAACATGAATGTATAAGGCTTCAGGGTGGCCTACCACAAAAGTAACAAACAAACCAATCCGGTTATTTTGGCACAGACCTCTGATTTAGACAAAACCTAATCTAAATCAGAGGCGTGGCCGGTTGGAAGATGAGGAGGACGAGAAGTGCCTGCTGCCCACCCACGGCCGCCATCTTGGCTCGTTATATGAGGGTGGCTTCCCCAGCTGCAGCCAATCACAGGTTCAGGCGCGAGAGCTTCCCACCAATAAACACCCGGCTGTGGCACACGCCTGTTTGCGTACAAAATTGAAACAAAAGAAAGAACGGTTACACTTTACTTTAACTTTTCTACATAAGACTGACATGACACTGTCATGAACGTGTCATAAAACATTATAAACAAGTCATAAACGTTTATGACATAACTCTTTTTTAGTAGGTGTCATTCGGTTTTGTCATGACACGTTATGGTTATGTTATGGTTAGGGTTTGGGTCAGGGTTCATGTGTCATGACAGTGTCATGTGAGTGTCATGTGTTCATGACAGTGTCATGTCACTCTTATGTAGAAAACTTAAAGTGTTACTGAAAGAACACAGGGCACACACACAGCTGACCATAAACACAATATGACCACAGTCATAACTCCACAGTAACACATTCTGACGGGTCACAGATTTCTTTGTAACACCAGAAAAGCCTGTGTTAGCGTATGCCAGCGGAGCCAGGTGAAAGGATGCAGGAGATGATTTTATATCGGCCTAATTGTATTTTAATGTTATTTTAGAAGTTGTCTGTTGTAGTTATGGCTGATACCGGGGCAGGGCCATCGCAGGGAAGAAGGGAATTAAATGAAGAACGACCAAAAGATAAAAAGGGAAAGTGACAACGATAACGTGGTTATTAACAGATGGAGACGATTACAGGACTGTAAATGATTCAAAACCGAGCCCGAATTGGACCTCAGTTATGTAACATGTCTATTTCATTCATAAAAAACGTCTAAAAACTGTAACTGGGAGAACAGCCTTCTGGTACGAGTAGTAAGTTCGTGGTTTGACTGCCGTTCCAGGGCACGTTCAGAGGCAGAAGGTTGTGAAAACACGAGTTACGGAATGCCTTGAACGCAGCATGAGCCCCAAACGTTTATTGTGGCTCCGCCCCCTGGTTATAATCTCTGCAACATGTCCCATTTTGGTTAACAGGACTTTAACTGTAACAAAGCAGCAGGTTCGTTTAGGGTTTGGCTGTTTTGAGTTAGACATGATGAATGTAATATATATATATATATATATATATATATATATATATATATATATATGATATGTTGCAGAACGGAGCTGCAGGCATCACTCGGATGCACTTTCACAGTCGCGGTGCTTTCAGAGCCGGGACGAGAGAGTTTACCGTCGCTGTTGATGCTGGGATTTACAGCCAAATGTTGCCCGCGACTGCAAACATGGTGCAGCCGTAATCACATCAACTGAATGTTGATTTGAGATTTGTTTTAGTTTCCCTGAAAAGCCCAAATCCCATCCACGGAGGACACCAACTGTCGAAACAGCCGGCCTCTCGGAAATATATCTCAAATGTCTTTGGTTTTAGGTGGAGCGTGCCTATGTTCCCACATTTCTGAGATTGTTTTTCTCCAAAATTAGGCCCTATGTTCCCACATTTCTGAGATTGTTTTTCTCCAAAATTAGGCCCTATGTTCCCACATTTCTGAGATTGTTTTTCTCCAAAATTAGGCCCTATGTTCCCACATTTCTAAGATTGTTTTTCTCCAAAATTAGGCCCTATGTTCCCACATTTCTGAGATTGTTTTTCTCCAAAATTAGGCCCTATGTTCCCACATTTCTAAGATTGTTTTTCCCCAAAATTAGGCCCTATGTTCACACATTTCTAAGATTGTTTTTCTCCAAAAATTAGGCCCTATGTTCCCACATTTCTAAGATTGTTTTTCTCCAAAAAAAAGTTACCCTATGTTCCCACATTTCTGAGATTGTTTTTCTCCAAAATTAGGCCCTATGTTCCCACATTTCTGAGATTGTTTTTCTCCAAAAATTAGGCCCTATGTTCCCACATTTCTGAGATTGTTTTTCTCCAAAATTAGGCCCTATGTTCCCACATTTCTAAGATTGTTTTTCTCCAAAATTAGGCCCTATGTTCCCACATTTCTGAGATTGTTTTTCTCCAAAATTAGGCCCTATGTTCCCACATTTCTAAGATTGTTTTTCTCCAAAAATTAGGGCCCTATGTTCCCACATTTCTAAGATTGTTTTTCTCCAAAATAGGCCCTATGTTCCCACATTTCTAAGATTGTATTTTCTGGCAAAATTAGGCCCTATGTTCCCACATTTCTGAGATTGTTTTTCTCCAAATTAGGGCCCTATGTTCCCACATTTCTTTGATTGTTTTCTCTCCAAATTAGGCCCTATGTTCCCACATTTCCTTTCCTTTTCATAAATTTGTATCCTATCTTATCCCCCTTTCTCCCAATTTGCCAATTACACCCAACCTATTATCCAGTAGCAATGGACTACAGATGGAATGTAACCCAAACATAGGGCCTAATTTTAAGAAAAATCTTAGAAATGTGGGAACATTGGGCCGGTGGGAACATAGGGCTGTGGGACCATAGGGCTGTGGGAACATAGGGCTGTGGGAACATAGGGCTGTGGGAACAGGGCTGTGGGAACATAGAGCTGTGGGAACATAGGGCTGTGGGACCAGGGCTGTGGGAACATAGGGCTGTGGGAACATAGGGCTGTGGGACCATAGGGCTGTAGGAACATAGGGCTGTGGGAACATTGGGCTGTGGGACCATAGGGCTGTGGGACCATTAGGCTGTGGGACCATTAGGCTGTGGGAACATAGGGCTGTGGGAACATAGGGCTGTGGGAACATAGGGCTGTGGGACCATTAGGCTGTGGGAACATAGGGCTGTGGGAACATAGAGCTGTGGGAACATAGGGCTGTGGGACCATAGGGCTGTGGGACCATAGGGCTGTGGGACCATAGGGCTGTGGGAACATAGGGCTGTGGGAACATAGGGCTGTGGGAACATAGGACTGTGGGAACATAGGACTGTGGGAACATTATAATATTTCTGTGCGCCTGCCTTCATACTGCTGCTTGTGTTTGTGTGTTCTGGCGAGCGCTCGGCTGAGACACGTGGTCTTCCACGCTGATGTCCGTTATCATTTGTAATCTTTTGATCTGCAGAGATGATAATAATCCTGCCACATGCCTCCCTGATTACCAATGCCTAATGCTGACGCTTATTCTGGAGCCTTTCAGAGCTTTTATAAAACCCAGAGAGAAGATAAAATAAGAAGACAAGAGGAGCATATCACATATAGAGCATAACACATAAAAAACACATAAACTCACATTAGAACAATAAACATCACATAAACATACACATATACATACACAAGACATACAACACACATACAACATATAGAACACACAAGCATACATATACCAAGCATACATATACATCAAGCAAACATACAACATATACATACACACATATAATACAACACATATATGCATACATACTATATACATACAACATATACAAACACATACATACATAAAATATATGCATAAAAGTATATAGACATACACATATATGATATCACATATAATATAAAGTATAACATGATATACATATATATACACATATAGATATAAAGTATATATACAACAAGATATATATAGAGAAATATATATATCATATATATAATACATACAGTATATATCGCAGTTAAATATATACACGATAGGAGATAGACAGAAGAGAAAAGCAAGGAGACAGACAGAGAGGGAGAGACAGACAGACAGACAGAGAGAGGGAGAGACAGACAGACAGAGAGAGGGAGACAGAGAGAGAGAGAGAGACAGACAGAGAGAGAGGGAGAGAGATACATAACACTGGAGGTCTTTGAATACCATTATTTGGCCATTTGAATTCATAGAAAAACCTTCCAGTATTCAGAGTTGACTGATCTGTTTGACTTTAGTTCAGAGTGAAGAAGCTTCTTGAACCTTTGAAGATATAATATGTCACATTTCTGCATCATTCGATTAATCGATTACTTGTTAATTATTAACCTGGTTAGCTTGCATCATAAAGTTTAAATTATAAACCAATTCCATGTCCCACCTTCTTATTCCAACGTATTATCACTAGTTAACTTATATTCAGAATGCATGCTCAGTACACCTCATTTATATGAAATTATACCTACATTTTGAGTAAAAAAAAAAAGCAGAAATTATGAATTACTTTGACTATTTCGACACTTTGACGCTTTTTTTGTTGCTTTTTTGACAGTTTTAACTCTTGATGCTTCTTTTTGGACGTTTTTAACGCTTTCAGTGCACGTACATACCTCCTGTCCTCTGGTTTGCCTGTTTGCAAAGCAAAAAGTATAAATTATCCCCTAATTCTGTGCTACATCTAGGCTTCTGGCCAAACTTAATCCAGTTATTTTTGAGCATTTTTTGGTTAAAAGAAACCCAAATTACTGATAAAGATACTTTGAAAATGGGTCAAATTTGACCCGAGGACAACTAGAGGGTTAAATGAATCGCCAACTATTTTAAAGTGCCCATATTATGAAAAAAAACACTTTTTCTGGTGATTTGGGGTGTTATTTTGTGTCTCTGGTGCTTCCACACACATACAGACTTTGAAATAAATCCATCCATGGTGTTCTGAGTGAGATCTGGTTTCTGAATGTGTCCTGCCTTCA